>NW_027108211.1:33927-34624 GCF_000696795.3 Halyomorpha halys
ATATATTATGAACGATAAAAAAATAAAAATCATTTACAGGGACGATATGATGTAGCTGTACTTGAAATTGCGCGGTGCGATGACGATGGCACTGACGAGATTACTTTCAGCAGTACCAAGCTTAGTAGAGCAAACAGGAACACCGTCAACTACCAAACGAACTACACGTTAAAAATAAGCTTGGACGACAGTATATCGGTAAATAATTTTATATATACCATTTTTATCTACTAAGATATATATTTATAAGCCGTTGCATTCACTACCTAGGTGTAAACTATCATAAATTCATGACCACCTTTATGGAGGTGACAATACTTTCACACTAGTATAATTATTATGGTATAGTTAATTAGTAATTATTATTTAAAAGGTTATCTATAATTACAATAATAAATTTAAATATTAAAACTAATACAATCTGAACTACAGAATACATTTATGAGAATGTGAATTACAGTTATATAATTTGAACAAAGAGTAGTACAATTACAAATGAACAGTGTTATAATTTGTAAAATTGTAAGTTTAAGTATATATTTGGATAATTTAGGTTTAGTTAGATTGGGACAGTGAAGGGCCAAAGTTGTTAATTATTGTTTTGTTTAGTTAGTAATTAGATATTAAAATGTTAAGTTAATGTTGTAATTAAATAAACATAAGTTTTGTATATATGTATATATAGTTGACCGGAAAA
>NW_027108211.1:35324-39782 GCF_000696795.3 Halyomorpha halys
TCTTATCATTGAATCATTTTGTATCTTTTTATACCTGATGAAGCCCTGCAAAGTGGGGCGAAACGTCGGAAAATAAATAGTTGTAAACTATTTTTGTTTCCCTTTTGATCGCAACCATCTTCTTATACTGAACTGAAAAGTGATGAATCCCTTTTTAGGGGCAAATTTAATGAAGTCATTTATTTAGTGACTTTTAGAAAAAATATCTATTTTTGTAAAATGTGGAAATTTTTATTCCTTAATAAACACAATATTTTAGATGGTATATCTAATTGTACTTAATGTACTGTATATTTGAGCTTATATTTAGCCCTTTCTATGAAAAAGGGTTATCAAACTATAAATAAATTGTTTCACGATTGTTATATTTTTTTCTTGTGTTGTCAGGCGGTATCGGACTTGCATGTTTGGGGTAATGGCGGATGGAGACCAGGATTCTTCACACTTGACAGTCCTCATGTCTGCACAGCTACAAAACAGCTCAACCCAAAATGGTTTAGCCAATTCATCAAGAACACTGGCCGGGATGACTGTCCTATTCCTCCGGTGAGTCAACTTAATTAGTAAATGAGGTGTAGATAGTTGACAGTAGATTAATGATTGGAGAAGTTTGTCCGGGGGAGGGGGGTCAGCAAAAAACAACATAAATAAACAAAACCATATTTATTTATTTTATGCCGACGTTTCGACCTGAGTTTCAGGTTTTCATCAGGGGTTGTGGCGTAGAAGGTAGGCTAGTAACTGTACTAGCCTATCCTCTACGACAAACTTCTCCAATTAATTAGTAAATGCGGCCCAAATATGATGTTTACTGTTTTACTAAATTTTCTAAATGAATGGAGGAATAATATGGACCTATGCTATAAAATAGAGCTTTTTCTCATTTAATTCAAAAACCTTGAATATTTTTACGAATCTATAAAAGGAAAAAATATATAAATAAATATCTTATGGAAGTATGATCAGTTATATAGAACGGACCTGATTTAAAATCACAAAAACACTGTATTTGATGTTCACGAATTTATAATTTTCACATAAATGGAATATGATTCGGGTGCGGTCAAATAAAACTCAAATAGTAATAACTATTTTAATTGAGCCAACGTTTCGCCCCATGTTGCAGGGCTTCTACAGGGCTAAAAAAGATACAAAAAATTAACACAAGCAAAAAAGTAAATGGAAAATTACAAGGGTATACAATGAAACGTAAGAATTAAATTAGAAAATTAAAAGGTTATAAACAATAAACGGAAACAGTAACATATAAAAAGAAGAAAGTACAAACTAAGAGATGAAAAAGGGGGATAAGAATAAAATCAAGAATAAAGGAAGAAAATGAACGAGACAGAATTCAAACTTGTTTTGAAAGAAGTCAAAGTCAGAGTGAACCGTTAGTATTGGGAGGAGTGGGGGTGGCAGTTAAGCACGTAACATTTGAAAATAATTTTAAAGTAAACAGTGTAGAAAATATTAAAATTTGGTAAACAATAAATGAAAGTTTACATAATAAAAGGGGAGAAGAAATATTTTAAAAAAAACTATAAGTATACACGAAAGAAATAAAGTTAAAAGAAAGACAATATACTGTTCATTTGGTATAGTGATTAGGATACAGAGGTTTGTAAAACATATAATAGAAAAAGTAATTAATGTAAGAATACTTAAGCTAGTAACATATGAATATAAATTAAAAATAAGATACATAAATATAAACTATAAAATATAATTAAATTAAGTTTGAGGGTGAGAATTTAGAAAATAAAAGACATGACAGGAAAGTGGGCTTTTGAAATGCACAACGTTGAAAAAAGAAGCATTATGAGGGTTTTATTAGGTTCAAAGTGTGTGGGTATTTCAGGAAGATACAGTCTTTATAGACTTGATGATTGTGAGAATTCTCCGTTTAATTTATGTAAATGGACTCCGAGATAAGCAAGTATAGAAGTACTATCGAAATTAAAAGCATGATTCAGGTTTAAAGCATGTTCTGACAATTTAGAGGCAAATGGGTTACAGGAATTGATAGAAGTTTTGTGCTGGGAAGTTTTGTTCTTAAGTTAATTCTTAGTTTAGCCGATATAGAATCCCTCCAACGTGAGGCGAAACATTGGCTTAATTAAAATAGTTAATACTATTTAGTTTTATTTGACCGCACCCGGACCATATTCCATTTATTATTACTACTATTTATCTTCCAGTATGTCACAAAACACGGTACAAGGTACAAACACACGGGGCCCTCAAGGTACAAACACACGGGGCCCTCAAGGTACAAACATACGGGGCCCTCAAGGTACAAACACGGGGGGCCCTCAAGGTACAAACACACGGGGCCCTCAAGGTACAAACATACGGGGCCCTCAAGGTACAAACACGGGGGGCCCTCAAGGTACAAACACACGGGGCCCTCAAGGTACAAACATACGGGGCCCTCAAGGTACAAACACGCGGGGCCCTCAAGGTACAAATACACGGGGCCTTCAAGGTACAAATACTACTAGAACAATCTTAGCCGCAGTATTCGCTAATTAATCCGCCGTTTTGTTGCGTCACCTCTACGTTACGTCATGCCATTACTCCTACTTCACCTTCTGAGACTTCACCATCTCTTCAGATTTCGTTATCTCTTCAAACTTCGTCATATTTAGCTTCTTCTGATCTTATTCATCCCCACTGTCATGATCTCCACAACTCTACTATTTTACATTGCCCTACAAATCTGAACGTTTTTGCTCTATTCAAATTAAAATATTCCTTTTCATAAATCTAATTTTAACACATTTGTGCAATCTACACAAGCGCCTTACAGATAAACCCAACAACGTATTTTCCTTCTGAAATGCAGATCTTATTAACTTTTACCAAAATCCATAGATAATTCGTTTAACTATTTTTTGATCACCTCTTCTCTACATTCTAAATATTGCCATTCTTTACTATTTTTTAAAAAATCGTTCTTAAATCTTAAAATTAGGGAAATCATTCAACAAATTGAATCCCTTAAATATGAAATTTCTAATCTGACACATTCACTCACTTCCAAAAAATCTTTTTATCTATCACAAAACAAAAATCGTTCCCAAATTTCCAAATTTGATAATATTTATCAATTTTCATAATAAAATCTATCCTAAAGGTATTGAAAAATGGATCCATAACATATCTAACTTATCAATTCTTTCTCCCTAATTTTTAAAGACCTTTCTTTCACACGCTCCTTTTCCAAAACTAACGACCAACTTATAATCACTAAAACTGACAAAACCAGTGATCCGGCGAGAGGGATGCGCTGGGGATCTTTTGAGCTCTGCTCTATCCCTTACCCGTTGGGGATAGAGTGGGCTCAGGGATCCTCAGGTCGATTGTGTAAATATTGTACATTAGAGTGTAAATGTGACTATATATTATATTATTTTGTCATTATGTTATTTTTTTTTCTTTCATATACATAGTTTGATTATGTTCATTTTGTTTATTCTTCTGTTTGTATATATTTTAAGAGAATTTTTTTTTTCCATTCATTTATTTATTTTAGTATGTATGAGATCATTCATCACTATTATCTATTGCCCACAACTGTGTGATGTAATATCTATCAATAAATAAAAAATATTTTAAATAAAAAAAAAAAAAGCTGACAAAAGTAACTCGACTGTGGTTATGGGCAAATCTGAATATGTTTACAAAATTCACATCCTTCTGTCTGTCACAACTACTTACCAGCCTACCACTCGAGACCCAACACCCTCACTTATTAAGGACATTTCTTGATATCAATAAGATTAACCACCCCACCTAACTTGGCCATTCTCTTATAATTCGTTCGTTAGTCCCTCGCTTATACGGACTCCCTAAAATCCATAAACTTGGTAACACCCTTCGTCCTATCATTTCTAATATCAACGATCCTTCTTCTATACTCAGTAAATTTCTTCTTCCTCCCCTTCAAATCCTCAGCCATAATAACCCTTATGATATCCGTGATTCCTTCTACCATCAAAACTATTACAATCCTTCAATATACCTGAAAAGTTTATCTTTACCTCCTTTGATGCCGAAGGCCTTGTTACTAACATCCACATTGACAAAGCCCTTCATAACGTTGAGAAAAACTGGATTATAATTCAATCTCATACCACGCTTAACCTCACCTCATTTTTTTCAGCTTTAGAACTTTTCTGTAATTCTGGTTACTTGACCTTTCATGATAAATTTTACTACCTGATTAGCGGACTTGCGATGGGGAACTGGCTTGCCTTTAATATCTTTAATATTGTTCTTAACGACGTTCTCGACTCCATAATACTTCTATTCTACCAAGACATAATTTTCAACAAGATGTACGTGGACTATCTCTCTTATTTTATTTTAGAATGAATGTGATCATTCATCACTATTACTACAACTGTGTGATAGATTATAATATTTATCAATAAATAAAAAGTACTTATATAT
>NW_027108211.1:39832-48063 GCF_000696795.3 Halyomorpha halys
AACGCTCCTTCTTCTATACTCAGTAAATTTCTTCTTCCTGCCCTTCAAATCCTCAGCCATAATAACTTTTATGATATCCGTGATTCCTTCTACCATAAATAACTATTACAATCCTTCAACATACCTGAAAACTTTATCTTTACCTCCTTTGATGCCGAAAGCCTTGTTACTAACATCCCCATTGACAAAGCCCTTCATAACGTTGAGGAGAACTGAATTATAATTCAATCTCATACCACGCTTAACCTCACCTCCTTTTTTTCAGCTTTAGAACTTTTCTGTAATTCTGGTTACCTGACCTTTCATGATAAATTTTACTACCTGATTAGCGGACTTGCGATGGGGAACTGCCTTGCCTTTGATATCTTTTATATTGTTCTTAACGACGTTCTCGACTCCATAATACTTCTATTCTACCAAGACATAATTTTCAACAAGATGTACGTGGACGATCTCTCTTATTTTATTTTATTTTAGAATGAATGTGATCATTCATCACTATTACTACAGCTGTGTGATAGATTGTAATATTTATCAATAAATAAAAAGTACTTATATATAAATAAAAGTATTATTATATATAACAACTGACAAATGAAATATATAAAATAAATATTAGATATTAAAATATCAATATTAGATGTTACCATAGAAAATATTGATATTTTAATATCCAACATCGATATTATAATATGTAATATTTTATTTTATATATTTTATTTGTCATAGTTCAATATCATTATTTCGTAAAAAAGCTATCAGATAAAAATATAACTAGTCTTTTTTTAACTTCCATATTTTTTTCAAAATCCCTCCTCCATATCACTTGGTATACAACTATCTTATGCTAAATTACTTTTTACAGGGAACTTACGAAATGTATTCTCCAAACATCTCTTCTCCTGAATTCACCATTCCCGCGTTCCCGTATGGCAAATATAAGGCAATCAACCAGCTTTTCAAAGACAGCGTCTTGGTGGGATGTATCGTCATAGTAATTGAAGTTACCCCAAAAAGGAATCTTCCGAAGAAGAAGCAGAAGCATTGAATTTTATATTTGTCTAATACTTTCTATACATATAATGAAATATAATACTATATTATCCCAAAACTATCCTACTAGTCTAGGCATATTGTGATTTTACCTAAAACGTTTTAGGCAAGTTCTAAATTAGTAATTTTTGCTGAAAATATAATATATATATCTTTAATGAAATTTACAACTGTACATAACAATACATTCAGTAAATTTTAGGTAAGTTTGTAATGGAGTGATACAGGCGTGTAGAGAAACTACCCATTGGTCGAATAACGTTTTTACATTAAAAGATCTCGTAGCCATACTCTTTTCGGGAGCCTAGGAGGATTGTCAGTATTGAAAGAGGAAGCAAGGATTAAGAAATGTATGCTTAAAACATCTCCAAACTAGTGGATTTGGGTGGTTAGAAAGTTTATAATGGAAGGATTGATATCTCGTTTGGGTTAGATCGGTTACATGTGGAACATTGAGGTCTTAGTACAAGAGCCCAAGAGGAGAAAAAAGGCAGTTATTTCACGCCGATTTCGATTACTTTATTTAACATTACTTTTAAAGAACAGTAAATTTGCTGAACTGTTAGCCCTAAAAGAGCTATTTACGTCCAATAGTTTTCAAGATATAGCTTTTTTAAAAGCAAAAGTTTTTCAAAATCTACTGAATGATTAGTAGTTAATTAATTTATTTTGAGAAATCTATATCTCAGGAACTATATGATGTACAGATGTCTATTAGCACTCAAATTAAAGCTAGTTTAATGGACTATAAAGAAGTTTATAACCTTTACATTAATAGGAATAGTAGTTTTCAGGATATTTGCTAAAGTAAATTCATTTATAGTTGTTCGGACAGTAAGTTTGATTTATGAAAAACTTCATTTCAGAAACCATTGAACGTACAGATGTCTGCCAGCGCTCAGATTAATTCTAGTTATATTTACTACAAAATAGTTAATTATGTTTAGATTTCTAGTTGTTTGTATAAAATGTTGGATTTCTGAAAAAAAATATATCTCTAGATCCATAAGACACACATATGTCTACCAACACTCAAAATAAAGGAAATTTAACTTACATTAAAATAGCTTATGACACTTATATTCGTAGGGGTAGTAGTTTTTATGATATACTCATATGAATATAAATTTAGCAAATGAAAATTTGTCCGAACAGCAGATTAAATTTAACAGAATAAATCAATTTAATTGTAGCAAAGTTCATGAAAACTACTACTCCTACCAAAGTAAACGTCATAAACTGCTTTATATCTTATTAAACTAGCATTGATTTGAGTGCCAATAGAAAGTCAAATAGTTTTTGAGATATAGATTTTTCAAAATAAATTCACTAACTACTGATCTCTCAGTACGTTACATACATCATTTTTAGCAGGCTCTATTAGGGCCTAATTCTTAGCAAATTTACTCCACTTTAAATGATGCTCTCTTAGATTTTCTAGTGTTGTTGGTAGTTTTTAAGATATAGAGCTCCCAATAAAAAATTAATGTTTTTTAACGTTATGAAACAGCCGCCATTTTGTATTCCCCCGACCTATACTTGGCAGACTCATCAATTTTGACCAGTAATTATACCTAGTTTTCATTGAAGTAATCAACAATTGGGGTGAAATAACTGGCTGTTTTTCTCCTCTTGGGCTCTTGTACTATCACTCAGCCGTCTCCTTATTGACACTGTGAATTAATTTTAACACGGCTTCTCGTTACGTGGTCGATCATGGACTGCCAAGTCATTAGAACGATAAAAAACGTGCGAACACATCTTGAGAAAGCAATTCATGATAGAAATAAGCATAAAAGAGATCCTTGAAGACTAAGGAATGAAATAAAAAAATTAATGTTTTTTTTTTTTTTTTTAAAAGGTACTAGATATTACAACAGAATATAGTTGCCACCTATCCAACATTGACTTTTCATCCACTTTGACTTTCAATGGCCCTTAGGTGGTAGAAGTAGAATAAATCAATAAATAACTTCCAAAAATCCCTACTTGTCAAAACAATTAGATAGAATGGTGATTAATAATATATTAATCAATTAAAATGAAGCATGCGGTCTGCATTGCACGGGTTGGTGTGTTCGTTTTGCCCTACTATAATGAAAACGTTAATATACTGAAATAAAAATAAAACAATAATGTTTCTAAATGTAATCTTCTAGAGAGTAATTTAATTTTTTTTTAAAATATTTATTTATTGCTAATTACAACTGTACATGATAATACATTTAGTAAATCTGATCTAAGGTAAATTGCAGTGTTACAGACGTGTAAAGAAACTACCCATTGGTAGCACGCTAATGACATCTTACATTGGCTGGTCTCGTGGCCATCTTCTTTTCAGGTGCCTCGGAGGATTGCCAGGAATAAAAGAGGAAGCAATGTTAGAAACTAGTGGGTTTGAGTGGTTAGGGAGTTTATAATGGAACGAGTGATATCTGGTTCGGGCTAGATCGGTTTCATAGGGAACATTAAGGTCTTTATGTATGATTTTATTTGTGACAAAGTAAGGAGCATGGAGGATTTTACGAAGGATTTTGGATTGAAAGGATTGAATACGGGAGGAATTCGAAGGTTTAGGGGAGCCCCAAAGATTAACTTCATATGTCCAGATTGACCTTATTACAGTCAAGTAGATCAGTCTTTTGTAATGTGTTGGAAGTTTAGACCGTTTGTCTAGTAAGTGCTGTAATAGTCGAAATAAACGTGCAGATTCCTTTTGAGTCTTGTGTGAGGATTCCAGGTTTATTGTTTGTCAAGGTGTAGTCCAAGATAACGAATCTGTTCTACAGGGGTAAGAGTAACATCATTAAATGAAACTGTAGGGCAGTCAGTAGGTTTACTACGAAGGGTAAAGTTGATTTGATGGGATTTGTTAGAATTTATTTTAATCCTCCAATTACGACACCATTCTTCGAGGGCTGTGATATAGGATTGGAGATTTCGGGATACAATTAATGGGTTATTATTAACAGCGAGCACACATGTGTCAGCGGAATACGTGGTCAGGATAGTGTTAGGATTGGTTGAAATGTCAGCTGTATAGACAGTGTAGAGGATGGGACCGAGGATACTACCTTGAGGAAAATTTAATTTAAAAGTTAAATATATTATAAATAAAAAACAAATAAACAAACACAATAGTTCATTAATTAACAAATTGCCCATTATAGAAAATTATTTACCAAAAATAATATTTTTTATATGGCTTACAGAAAAAAATTAATGCCCCTCATTTGTCATGAAAAAATTTATATTGTTTATACTTGAGCTAAATTTGATTAAACATACAAAAAAAATTTTAATTTAATAGTTTTCAGATGAGATCCCAACCTATCATCAAATTACCTTTGCTCTTCGTCGTAAACCGACTGCCCTACAATATACTTTAATAAATAGAATACATTAATCTAAAGTGAACAGATCCGCTACCTCAGACTACATCTGGACGAACGACTAACTTGGAATCCTCACACAAGTCTGAAAAGACAGCAAACTGCACATCGATTCCGACTATCACAGCACTTAGACAAATCACCTAAACTTCCAATTCATTACAAAAGACTGATCTAGATTATAGTCATAACATGATTATTATGTTTATCTGGATATACGGGGTCTTCGAGTTCCTCTCGTATCCAATCCTTCGTAAAATCCTTAATGCTTCTTACCTTATCACTAATAAAATCATCCGTAAAGACCTTAATGTTGCATATTTAACCGACCTAGCTCGCACCAGATACTAATCCTTCCGGTATAAACTCCCTAACCACCCAAACCAAGCCTTGTTTCTTCTTTCATTCCTGACAATCATCTGAGACCTCCGAAAAGAAGATGGCTACGAGACCCAATGAAAAACATTATTAGTGTGTTAGCAATGGGTAGTTTGTCTACCAGCTATTATCTTGCCATTATAATACAACAGCATATTTACTGTATGATATTACTATGTACAGTTGTCGTAAATGTCAATAAAGATATAAAAAATAAAAGAAAGAAATTGTTCCTTGATCGGTTCCTTTTCGTTTGTCACCTCCACAAAGTTGTATGATGTTTTTAATCAAATTTTGTTTGTTTGTGTGGACTAATTATCTTCTACATTTGGCATAGAATTCAATGGATGTTTTTTAATAGTTTGCAGCTAAATTATTCGGATAGATTTTTTTAAAGTATACACCGGGCTTTTTTATGTGTTGTTATTGTTTCTTTGTTATTTTAATCTGTTGGAATACCTTTCAGTTTGAACTTCTTAAATTATAATATTTTCATGGTTCTGAAATTATCGGGTAGAGGGTAAGAAGAAAAGGTTACTATCTCCCCTATAACAATTACCCTGTCTTCAATATTTGAAATATGTAGAATAAGATAAGTTTAAACATTTCATCTTGGCACAAAGATAAGATAACACAGTAGTTGGCTATTGTTACCATTCTGGACAAAGAGAAAGAAGAATTTGGTCCCATCTGCCCTTTCCCTTCACTAGTGGGACTGTGTAGCAATCCCCTTACAATAGCAACTGTAAAACCTATTTTTAAATGTTCTTGTTTATTTTTAACAATAGCGGATCCAAGAATTTTCTAAGGAGGTTGGCGTACCTGTGTACCAGGTAAACGCTTTACATCTAAGAGGAGAATTATTGATTTTCTACTTATAAGCTACGGCAAAAATTAGCTATAGTTGAAAACAATAGCCAAAATTGTCATGGATACGATATTTATTTATCAATGGCACATTCATGAATAAGGGTCGTATCCATGGCAACTTTAGCTATTAGTTCCAACTATAGCCAAATTTTGCCCAACTGTGCTACTACATTACAAGGGAAAGTTGTTGTTCTTGTTCTTGTCTGGGGCTTTAGGGCGTAAAACCCTGAGGTCATCAACGCCCATGTTTCTTGCTTGATAATTCTATTTCACTTTATTTTTCTCTTTAAATAATTTCGAGAAAAAAAATTAAATAATTACTTCTTTTGGTATTTTTTATTACGTATAACAGATTTTCTGGTTTAAATCTTATTCAAAAGGCCATTTCTTTTTAAGATAACTAAGACCATTTCCACGTTCTTCTGGTCATCATTCAGAGCATCCGATACACTCGGTCCTACTCCCAATCTACTCAAGTTCGCAGAATAAAAATGACATTTCTCAAATATGTGACTGATCATAAGTACACTGTTCCAGTATTGACATTTTGGCGGTGGCTGCTTACTGATCAGATATCTATGCGTTAAACTCGTATGACCTATTCTCAATCTGGCAATAGCTACCTCCTCCCTCCGATTGTAACGGTTTGATGTGGTCCATGGTTTAGTGATTTTTTTGATAGTTTTTAATTTGCTTGGCGGGCTTTCATCCCACATGGCTTGCCAACTAGATAATATCTCATTTTTCATTGGAAGACTTATTTCTTGTGGTCTCAGAATGGCCGCGCCCTGACCTGGAAGAGTAAGTGCTTGTTTAGCTGCAATGTCCGCCAGATCATTTCCAGAGATCCCCACGTGACCCTGCACCCATATAAAGAAAACAGTTTTTCCCAAGTTTTCGAGCATGTTGGTATAAATGTGAATTTTTATGATCCCCGGGTGTTTCGGGTAAATGATCTTCATGGCTTTTAGTGAACTTAATGAGTCGGTAATGATAACTATGTTAGTATTCGATACTGTCATGGAGAAGTGGAGTGCTGAGGCTATTGCATGTAATTTAGCTGTATATACACTGCTTAATTTATGCAGTTTTATTTTATGGGTTGAATTGCTTGTGATGAAAGAGGATCCTGTAGATTCTTCAGATTTTGATCCATCAGTATATATAAAAAAACTATCAGGAATATTTTGACAAAGACGTGAGAACCTAGTTCTATATTCAGTAGGGTTGTCACAAGGGGAAGTTGTCTTACCGTCCGACTATTTTAAAAAATTTGTAAATTTGAGAAAGTATTTCAAGCTATGAAAATTGAAGTAACATAGCTCAAAGCGGATATTATAAGAGAAAGCACTATTTAGAAATCCAACAATATTTAGGAATATGGTAAATTTTTGAGAAAACACCCCAAATAAGCAGAACAGTTAGTTGAGAAACCCTGCCGAAAATTATTGAAAATTTTAAGTTTTCCAACCTCTCCAATAACACCAAACCCAAGATATTCGGGGTCAATAAATTGCTATTTTTTAAATTTAATAGATTAATAAATGTGTAAACAAATACATATGAATTTATTTAAAACTTTTTTCTTGACTGCTGTCAAGTTGTTGGACACCTCCTGAGGTACAAAATAATTCTAAAAGAAATAATTATTTAATTTTTTTCCTAATTATTTAAAGAGAAAAATAAATTGAAATAGAATTATAAAGCGCAAAACATGGGCGTTGTTAAACATCCTGCCGGATTTAAAGTGTTACTTTTCTTTTTTTGAATTTACGCCAAAAGTCTTACATGTCTGTTCATGTTAATACCGAGCGTAGGTATATTTTCAAGTAATTTATTTCAGTAATTCTTAATTAAATTTTTTCCCTGAGCGTTCATGCTTTTTTTTAGATTTAAACATAATTATCAATTTTTATTACACGAACTTGCGGATCGGAAGTAATTCCATATCGCGGAGCGCCTGCTGATGACTTCATTGCCCTCATATAATTCAGCAGAGAATTAAATTGAAATGGCATCAAATGTATGGCCCGCGATTCTTCACCTGTATGCCAGACTTGCGAAACGCAACTTACTATTAAACACATTTTGACTGAATGCCGAGCATATGACTCCCACAAATATTTGTATGAATTACCAGGAGATCTCCATTCAATTTTGAGGGAAAACAAACAGTCTGTAAATAAACTTTATGAATTCGTGAATCATTCAAAACTTTACCATAAAATTAATTAATATTTAATCGCCAGTTCCCTTTTTTCCACTCAGGGAACGATGTAATGTTATTTATATTTTAATGTTCTATTTATTGTTAATAAAGGTAATAAAATAGAATAAAAATTAGAAAGTTTTCATATAGCTCTCATGACTCAAAAGATGTAATATGGGATACGCCTACAATTCCAGGTTTATTTTTCTAGTATAAAAGGCTTATTTATTTATTGAAACACTATTATATTTTAATTACACCTTTACTGTGCAAATGTAATATTGTTCGTAATGAAAACAAATGTTATAGCTACATAGCATTAATAGTGG
>NW_027108211.1:49630-49926 GCF_000696795.3 Halyomorpha halys
ATATATAAATAGAACATAAAAAGTATAAATAACGCTAGAACAGAGGTTCCTTCAGTGAATGTTGTATGTAAAGGCCACTTTCTCAAAATATTGAAAAAAAATTAATTAAAGTAGAAAATTTACAGTGCATTCCAGTATTTAAATTTCATTGTTTTTTTCCCGCTTTTTTGCAAAAAGAACTCCAAAAAAGGATAGCAAAGTATTAAATAAATAATCACTTTAAAATACAGCAATGTGTTTATGCTTATTATATAGTAAATTCAACTTGGTTTCTGAAATATATTTTTTCATAAATC
>NW_027108211.1:51599-53740 GCF_000696795.3 Halyomorpha halys
ATTTTAATAAAATATTTATCTGTTTGTTGAGTTCATAAGTAATGTTATCCGTTTCATAATTTTCTAAGATTTTCATAAGTCCATTCTTGACTCAGATTGTGTCAACTATTTATTTAATTTATTTTAAATATAATTATTATACTTTTATATCTGGTATCTTGAAAGGTTTGTGATTTAAATTAAACATTAATTCTATGTTGTACTAAACCATTATTAAAGAAAGCCTTCTGCTACAGTCTATAATAACAGATTGAAACCTGTTTGTTTATAATATGAATCTATTCTGCTCATCGTCTTCTCTAATGTAAATGTTTCTGTTTTGATTATAACTAAAACAATTACTATGATTTTAAAATTCTCTTAATTATTATTTAATTTGTTTTGAGCAATATTCGATAAATTAAAATATACATCCTTAATGTATATATCCTATCTATACAACATTTTTTCATAAAAGTTCAATACAAGCATTTATTCAATAAATAAATAGACATGAACAATAAAGCATACAACACTAAATTGATCAAAATTTAATAAACTTACTTATTACTTAAACTTTAAATAAAAATAAAAATAACGTCATTTAATTTAGAGTTATAAGCTTTATTGTTATTGGTGTGCTATTTATGAATTTTGTTTGCAATTGCACAATTGGAGACAGTGAAGACCATACATAGAGGCCCCTCCCACTCCTACCCTCTCCCTTCCACCCTTCAGCCATAGTATACAACACAAGAGGCCCAGTCAGTTAGTGTCATATCGTCGTTTAGTATAATTCGTACTTATTCTCATACCAATATGCGTTGTGCTAGTCCAAATTGTTGGTCTGATAGTGTTTACCGCGTGATGTGCTACGAGTGCGAGAGATGCTACCACACGGGTTGTGTCGGATTGGAAGACAAGGACTTCAAAATATTTTTGTGCAGTGAGTGCAAAAAAGCTTTAAAAGAGGCTAAAGAAAATTCTCGTCTTCGTGATGTAATGAAAAACGGCGAATCTTCCGGCACAACCCATGACCCCACCTTCATGGAGAGAGGTGCGTGTTCCTTGGACGGAGTTGCTAGCTCATCTACGAGCTCAGGTTTCGCAGAGAGAGGTATGTGCTCCTTACGTGGATCATCTAGCTCATGTTCGGACTCCAGTTGTATGGAGGGAGACATATGTTCTTGGCACAAAGCTTACCAGAAGAGCATTGGGATGCCGGAAGCAGGTTTCGATTCTCATGAGAAGAAATCATTCGCATCAAACCACAACGTAGAGGATATAGTGTTTGATCGTGACTGTATTAGTGGCTCAGAACAAGATCCGATCCGCTGTGGTAATACAAAGTGTAAGTTGAAAGGGCAATACGTTTTGGTGTGTTTGAAATGCGAAACATTCTACCATTCTGAGAGAATGCACATCTCTGCAGATAGCGCCCACAAAAAGTTTTGGTGTAAAAGGTGTTGCCGTTTAGCTGTAGAAGAATCTGTTAGTTATTCAGAAGTCTCTGAAATAGTTTCTAAAGTTGATGAAATATTTATTGACAGCATTAAATTAGAAGAACATCTAGGGAATAGAGAAGACCCAACATCTGATAAGCAAGCTGATATGGAATCCGAATCTAATGAAGATTATTTCGAATCCAATGAAACTGGATCAAGAATCGATGTAATTGATGACACTGTGACTGGACCCAATGACACTGGATCAGGATCTAATGGCTTTTATTCGATAACTGAAGAGGCTAATATGGAAACTGATATGGAATCCGAATGTAACGAAGATTATATAGAACCCGGTGAAACTGGATCAAGAATCAATGACGCCGATCAAACTATATCCCTACCTGATACGGAACCTGAAAATTTTGATTCACGAACCGAAGAAAATTATTCAGTTCATGAGGGTTCAAGATACGATTCCTCAGAATCCGAATCTGATGAACATTGTTTAGAACCTAATAATCCTAATGACATTGATTCAAGCCTTGAAGACCCAAATGCAAGGCCAGAAGATTCAAGGCCTGAAGACCCGATTGCAACACCAGATAATTCAAGGCCTGAAGACCAGAATGCAACACCTGAAGACTCTGATGATGACATTATGAATTATGACCCTTTTCTGAATGACCCTGATTTAGTTAATTATGACCCTGTATT
>NW_027108211.1:54700-55989 GCF_000696795.3 Halyomorpha halys
TGGTGTTTCTACTTTATTAAATATATTGTTATACTTTAATAAATATTGATTATTGACAAATTAAGTATTATAATATTTTTTTCTTTTTTACCAACAGTTTTTTGGGTAATTAATGTTTCTTTTTAAAAAAATACCCATTAAAAATAAAACTGCATTATTGTCAAGAAAATAACACTTCATATTATTGTGATAAAAAGAACATTATTTTTATTATTATTAAGTATATTGTGGTGCTGGAATAAACAACATCACATCTTAAAGCTAGATTTTTTTAGTGAAATGAATTATTGAACAAATAAAAGTTGATTATTCAATGAAATTTGTATAATGTATAAAAAGAACTTGTATATTGTTTCCTTCCTTATTAAAACTTCTTTTTGTTAATTATAGTTTTATTTATTATTAATTGATGATATTAAAAACAAATTTTCTTATTATTATAATCTGTATTTTTTTTATTTTGTTAGTGATGAATATTTAGAAATATAAGGAAATTTTTTACTGTTATCTTTAAATTAGACCATTTGTTAAAATAATTTATTGTTTTTACTTTACTAAATGTATTGTTATACTTTAATAAATATTGTTTATTGACAAATTACGTATGATAGTATTTTTTTCTTTTTTTAACAACAATCTTTTGAGTTTGACAGATGTGTGGCTTAGTTGACCATCGTAGAGCACGAAAATAATTTAATAATTTTTCTCTCTCTCTTTTACAATTATATATCACTCATTTAGAGTAGCGTGTCTTTTGGTTAAACTTCCGTTATTCTGAAAGTGGGCCTAACTTTATGGGAATACCCTTGAAACAGGGGGAAAAATCATGCTGTTCCTAGGTCCTGTAGCATATATATTGTGAGAATCACTAAGTATATCACTAATTACTTTATTTCAGTAATTCTAAAATATAATTTTTTCCTGACCGTTTGTTCTTTTTTTGAAATTTAAATATAATTATCAATTTTTATTATACGAACTTGCTGATCGGAAGTAATTCCATACTGTTGATTATGCCTGTTGATGACTTCATTAAGGAGGGAATTAAATTGAAATGGCATCAAATGTAGGAAAATCATGCTGGCAATGACGCGAATAGGTCATACACGCCGGAACCAGTGTTATCTTATGGCCCGCGATTCTCCACCTGTATGCGAGATGGGATATCGAAAGAAAAATATCGATATTGATATCGTTATCGATATCGGATAGCAATATCGATATCTATATTATATCGGAACTAAAATATCGATATTTTAAAATATCGAAATATCGATATCGAAAATTTA
>NW_027108211.1:56278-58988 GCF_000696795.3 Halyomorpha halys
TCTCTCTTTTACAATTATATATCACTCATTTAGAGTAGTGTGTCTTTTCGTTAAACTTCCATCATTCTAAAAGTGGTCCTAACTTTATGGGAATACCCTTGAAACAGGGGGAAAAATCATGCTGTTCCTAGATCCTGTAGCTTATGTAGTGTGAGAATCACTAAGTATATCACTAATTACTTTATTTCAGTAATTCTAAAATATAATTTTTTCCTGACCGTTTGTCCTTTTTTTGAAATTTAAACATAATTATCAATTTTTATTACACGAACTTGCTGATCGGAATTAATTCCATATCGCGGAGCGTCTGTTGACGACTTCATTGCCCTCATTAAGCAGAGAATTAAATTGAAATGGCATCAAATGTAGGAAAATCATACTGGCAATGACGCGAATAGGTCATACACGCCGGAACCAGTGTTATCTTATTGCCCGCGATTCTCCACCTGTATGCCAGACTTGCGAAACGTGACTTACTATATTGTAATGTAAATTGACTGTAAATAAGCTTTTTGAATTTGTGAATCATTCAAAACTTTACCATAAAATTTAATAATATTTAACCACAAGTTCCCATTTTTCCACTCAGGGAACCGATGTACTGTTATTTATATTTTAATGTTCTATTTATTGTTAATAAAGGTAATAAAATAAAATAAAAATTAGAAAGTTTTCATATAGCTCTCATGACTCAAAAGATGTAATATGGGATGCCATACCATTCCAGGTTTATTTTTCCGGTATCAAAGTCTTATTTATTTATTGAAACACTATTATATTTTAATTATACTTTTTATTGTGCAAATGTAATATTGTTCGTAAAGAAAATAAATGACATGGCTACTTTGCATTATAGTGGCACATCTGAAGAAGAAAAAACAATTGAATTTATTTGAATTCTGACGTAGACATGGGTTACATTGTCTGGTGGGGCCGTCTACCAGCCTGTCTCCCCACTCCCACCCTTTAAGCTTGATGACTCAGAGTACCTTTTCTTTGTTTCTGGAAATGCAAATTAAATTTTTTTTTTAAATAATTCAAATCTAAATTGATGTGTCCGCCAAGTATACGTAGGGGAAATAAATAATGACGCTTATTCCAGAACGATAAAAAAAAAATTATTTTTCTATCGGAGCTTCTTATCTTTAAAACTACTCAGAGTACCTTTTCTTTGTTTCTGAAAATGTAAATAATGTTGTTTTAAATAATTGAATTCTAAATTACTGATTCAAAATCTGTCGGAGCATTAAGTAAAGATTTTGAGCAACCACCTAGTACAAGAGCCAGTGAGAAAAAAAGGACATTTATTTCACCCCAATGTTTGATCACTTTAATGATAACTATGTATAATTATTAGTCTAAATTGACGAGTCCGCCAAATATAGTTTGGGGATATAAAAAATTGCGGATATTCCAGAACATTAAAAAAAAATTAATTTTTCAATCGCAGCTTCATACCTTTAAAACTACCTCCACAACTAGGTTTAAAATAAAGTAAATTTTCTAAAACATGAGCCCTAATAGAGCTATTTACGTTCAATAGTTGCCAAGATATAGATTTTTAAAATGCAACATTTCTTAAAAAAATTTACTGTTAGTGAATTCCTTTTAAGAAATCTAAATCACAAAACAATTCTACATAGAGTCTGTTTCTTAGCCTGCTAAATTGAGTGGAGTACCAGGAGACCTCCATTCAATTTAGCAGGCATTCATACAAAGATTTTTGGAAGTCATATGCTTGGCAGTCAAAATGTGGTTAAAGTCGCGTTTCGCAAGTCTGGCATACAGGTGAAGAATCGCGGGCCAAAAGATAACCCTGGTTCTGGCGTGTATGACCTATTCGCATCATTGCCAGTATGATTTTCCTACATTTGATGCCACTTCAATTTAATTCTCTGCTCAATGAGGGCAATGAAGTCAACAACAGGCGCTCGCGATATAGAATTACTTCCGAAATTAAAAATTAATAATTATGTTTAAATCTCCAAAAAAGGACAAACGCTCAGGAATAAATTATAATTAAGATTTACTGAAATAAATCAATTAACTTATAATTTAATGTTCTGTTTATTGTTAATAAACGTAATAAAATTGAATAAAAATTAGAAAGTTTTTATTTAATAACTTTTACACATAAAATTAAATAACATTTAACCACAACTTCCAATTTTTCCACTCAGAGAGCCGATGTACAGTTATTTATATTTTAATGTTCTGTTTATTGTTCATAAAGGTAATAAAATCGAATAAAAATTAGAAAGTTTTTATATAGCTCTCATGACTCAAAAGATGTAATATGGGATACCATTCCAGGTTTATTTTTCCAGTATCAAAGCCTTATTTATTTATAGAAACACTATTATATTTTAATTATACTTTTATTGTGAAAGTGTAATATTGTTCGTAAAGAAAATAAATGACATGGCTACTTTGCATTAATAGTGGCATATCTAAAGATGAAAAAACAATTGAATTTATTTGAATTCTGACGTAGACATGGGTAACTTTGTCTGGTAGGGTCGTCTACCAGCCTGTCTCCACACCCCCACCCTTTAAGTTTGGTGACTCAGAGTACCTTTTCTTTATTTCTGAAATTGTAAATAATATTTTTTTTTAAATAATTGAATACTAAATTGATGAGTACGCCCAGTAAAAGTATGGAAAATAAATAATGGCGGCTATTCTAGAACGATAAAAAAAAAAAAAAAAT
>NW_027108211.1:59038-59663 GCF_000696795.3 Halyomorpha halys
AATCGAATAAAAATTAGAAAGTTTTTATATAGCTCTCATGACTCAAAAGATGTAATATGGGATACCATTCCAGGTTTATTTTTCCAGTATCAAAGTCTTATTTATTTATCGAAACACTATTATATTTTAATTATACTTTTATTGTGCAAGTGTAACATTGTTCGTAAAGAAAATAAATGACATTGCTACTTTGCATTAATAGTGGCATATCTGAAGAAGAAAAAACAATTGAATTTATTTGAATTCTGACGTAGACATGGATAACTTTGTCTGGTGGGGCCGTCTACCAGCCTGTCTCCACACCCCCACCCTTTAAGTTTGCTGACTCAGAGTACCTTTTCTTTATTTCTGAAATTGTAAATAATGTTTTTTTTTTAAATAATTGAATACTAAATTGATGAGTCCGCCCAGTAAAAGTATGGAAAATAAATAATGGCGGTTATTCCAGAACGATAAAAGAAAATTAATTTTTCAATCAGAGCTTCATATCTTTAAAACTACCTACACCACTAGGTTTAAAATAAAGTAAATTTTCTAAAACATGAGCCCTAATAGAGCTATTTACGTTCAATAGTTGCCGAGATATAGATTGTAAAAAGGCATCAATTTTTATTAAGAAATAAAT
>NW_027108211.1:66368-66659 GCF_000696795.3 Halyomorpha halys
TTAAAGTAGTAAATTTACAGTGCAATCCACTATTTAAATTTCATTGATTTTTTTTCTCCTTTTCTGCACAATGACCCCCAAAAAAGGGTAACGAAGGATTTTAAAATTCTCCTGATTATTATTCAATTTGTTTTCAGCAATATTCGATAAATTAAAATATATATCCTTAATAAGGATGTATGAAAGGAAAAAGTCAAGGTATTGAAATATCAGAAAAAAATAAGGTATTTTTTAAAAAATGAATTATGGAATATTTTTGAATAAATAAAATAAAATTCTTAAGGCTTGGCA
>NW_027108211.1:70811-71442 GCF_000696795.3 Halyomorpha halys
GCAACTGGGAGTGGAACTTCATGAACCGTTTTTTGATGTAATCTTCTATTGACTCCATCTGTATTTAGCGATGGAATTGGCTATTTGTTATGAACCAAGGAGCATTAACTGCGATTCTTAGGACTTTATTTTGAAAAGATTGTAGTTTTTTTCCTTTTCGTAATGGATGCCGCTCCCCAGACTTCACAGCCGTACATCAGCAGTGGCCAAAGAATTGTTTTAAATATAAGAACAGTTGTTTCTGGTTTTAGTTAGGAATATAATAACAAATGAAACGTTATAATAAAACAAAATAAAAATATTAGATAGGTAATTTAGTATTCAATATTATGTTTTATATATCAGTGTGTAAAAGTTTAAAAAAATAGGTATGAAATAATATTATACATAAAATAAAGTTTATGATATAATAATGAATGAAAGTAATAATAAAAAAATATAAAAATATTATATCGGTAATTTAGTAGTATTCAAGATTATATTTTATGTATGAATAGATAAATGTTCATTACAATACGTATGAAATAATATGATCTAGGCAATAAAGGTTATCATGATATAATAATGAATGAAAAGCTATAATAAAAATATTAGATAGGTAATTTTGTATTCAATATTATATTTTATATAT
>NW_027108211.1:77122-78602 GCF_000696795.3 Halyomorpha halys
GAGATGCTACCACACGGGTTGTGTCGGATTGGAAGACAAGGACTTCAAAATATTTTTGTGCAGTGAGTGCAACAAAGCTTTAAAAGAGGCTGAAGAAAATTCTCGTCTCCGTGATGTAATGAAAAACGATGAATGTTCCGGCGCAACCAACGACCCAATGGAGAGAGGTGCGTGTTCCTTGGATGGAGTTTCTAGCGCATCTATGAGCTCAGGTTTAGCAGAGAGAGGTATGTGCTCCTTACGTGGATCATCTAGCTCATGTTCGGACTCCAGTCGTATGGAGGGAAACATATGTTCTCGGCACAAAACTTACCAGAAGAGCACTGGGATGCAGGAAGAAGGTTTCGATTCTCATAAGAAGAAATCATTCGCATCAAACGACAACGTAGATGATATAGTGTTTGATCGTGACTGTATTAGGGGCTCAGCACGAAATCCGATCCGCTGCTTAAATACAAAGTGTAAGTTCAAATGGCAATTCGTTTTGGTGTGTTTGAAATGCAAAGCATTTTACCATTCTGAGCGAAAGCACATCTCTGCAGGTTACGCCCACAAAAGGTGTTGGTGTAATAAGTGCTCCCGTTCAGCTGTAGAAACATCTGCTAGTCACTCTCAGTCAGAAATCTCTAAAATAGTTTCTAAAATTGATGAAATAAATATTGACACTATTAAATTAGAAGAACTTCCAGGGAATAGAGAAGACCCAACATCTGATAAGCAAGCTGATATGGAATCTGAATCTAATGAAGATTATTTCGAATCCGATGAAACTGGATCAAGAATCGATGACTCTGATGAAACGCATTCCCTTTGTTTGAAAATTTTGTTTCCCGAACCGAAGGAAATTATTCAGCTTCTGAGGGTTCAAGGTGCGATTCCTCAGAATCCGAATCTAATGACATTTCTATAGAACCTAATAATCTTGATTACTTTGATTCAAGCCTTGAAGATCCAAATGCAACAACAGATGATTCAAGACCTGAAGATCTGAATGCAACACAAGATGATTCAAGGCCTGAAAATCCGATTGCAACACCAGATGATTCAAGGCCTGAAGACCAGAATGCAACACCTGATGACTCTGATGATGACATAATGAATTATGACCCTTTTCTGGAAAATTTTTTACTGTTAACTTTAAATTAGACCATTTGTTAAAATTATTTAGAATTTTTACTTTGTTAAATATAGTGTTATACTTTAATAAATATTGTTTATTGATAAATTATGTATGATCATTTTTTTTCTGTTTTACCAATAATTTATTGAATAATTAATTCTTTACATTAAATTTTTATTATTATTAAACATATTGTGATGCTGTAATAAACAACATCACATCTTCAAGCAAGATTTATTTAGTGAAATCAATTATTGAACAAATAAAAGTTCATTCATAAATGAAATTTATGTAATGTATAAAAAGAATTTGTATATAGTTTACTTTCTCATTAAAATATCTTTTTGTTAATTATAGTTT
>NW_027108211.1:80282-82606 GCF_000696795.3 Halyomorpha halys
CTATTGAACGTAAATAGCTCTATTAGGCCGCCAGTTTTAGAAAATTTATTTTATTTTAAACCTAGTGGTGTTAATTAGGTAGTTTTAAACATATGAAGCTCCGATTGAAAAGTTAATTTTTTTTAATCGTTCTGGAATATACGCCTTTTTTTATATCCCCAAACTAAACTTGGCATACTCATCAATTTAGACTAATAATTATACATAGTTTTCATTAAAGTGATCAAACATTGGGGTGAAATAACATTCTTTTTTTTTGTTTCTGGCTCTTTTACCAGGTGGTTTCTCAAAATCTTTACTAAATGCTCCGACAGATTTTGAATCAGTATTTTAGTATGCAATTATTTAAAAAAAAATTATTTACATTTTCAGAAACGAAGAAAAGGTACTCTGAGTTAGCAAATTTAAAACTTTTACAGTACCTGAACCTGCAAACAGGTAAATGGCCTTCCAGGTAGTTGGTAATCTTCTCCCTCATGAAATATGTTTGAAGGGTAATTAAAGAGCCAATTCTCACAAAAGCAGTTAAGACAGTTGATCATTTTTTGGTTCAAATATGTACTTTGTTTCGCAATAAGATGCAACAAACATGCCAATGTGTTTGTATTTGTTATTGGTGGGTGGGGTGGGGAGACAGGCTGGTAGACGACCGTACCAGAGAAAGTAACCTGTCTACGTCAGAATTTTGGGAATACGTACAATTCAATTGTTTTTTCTTCTTCAGATGTGCCACTATTAATGCAATGTAGCCATGTCATTTATTTTCATTACGAACAATATTACATTTATACAGTAAAAGTATAATTAATTAATTAATTAATTACCAGCCTGTCTCCCCACTCCCACCCTTTAAGCTTGCTGACTCAGAGTACCTTTTCTTTGTTTATGAAAATGTAAATAATTTTTTTTTTAATAATTGAATTCTAAATTGATGAGTCTGCCAAGTATAGGTAGGGGAAATAAATAATGGCGGATATTCAAGAACGATAAAAAAAAATTAATTTTTAATCGGAGCTTCATATCATTAAATCTACCTACACAACTAGGTTTAAAATAAAGTAAATTTTCTAAAACTTAAGCCCTAATAGAGGTATTTAAGTTCAATTGTAGCCAAGATATAGATTTTTAAAAAGCAACATTTCTTAAAAATATTTACTGTAAAATTTACTGTTAGTGAATTCCTTTTAAGAAATCTAAATCACAAAACAATTCTACATACAGATGTCTATTAGCACTTAAATTAAAACTAGTTTAATATACTATAAATTAGTTTATAACATTTATCTTCGAAGGAGTAGTGGTTTTCAAGCTATATGTTGAGAATGGATCCTGTTGGGCTCTTATACTGGCATCATATTTAATTAAATAAATTTTATTAGGTCCTCGTTTTAACCCCTCTAATCCAAAAAGTAGAGCACCTTGCCTGCTTAGGTAAAAGGATTATTGGGTCATAAGATCAAATAAGTTGTATTCGACTATATAGATATATATATACCTATATATATACATATATAACATAAAAAGTATAAATAACCCTGGAACAGAGGTTCCTTCAGTGAATGTATGTAAAGGCCAATTTCTCAAAATATTGGAAAAAATAAATTAAAGTAGGAAATTTACTGTGCATTCCAGTATTTAAATTTCATTTTTTTTTCTCCTTTTCTGCATAAAAACCCCCGAAAAAGGATAAGGAAGGATTAAAGAAATAATTCACCTAAAAATATAGTAATGTGTTTATGATTATTTTATAGTAAATTCAACTTGGCTTATGAGGTATATTTTTTCATAAATCAAATTTATTGCCCTAACTACCATAAATCAATTTCTTTTTGTAAATATCATGAAAACTACTACTCCTACGTAGATAAACTTCATAAACTTTTTTATAGAACATTAATCTAGCTTTTATTTGAGTGTCAATTAATATTTATACGTCTCATATTTCTTGAGATATAGATTTCTAAAAATTAATTCACTAACCACTAATCTTAAAGTACATTTCTATGAAATGTTACTTTTTAAAAAGCCTTATCTCGAGAACAATCATTTTTTAAATGACGTTTTCCAGTGTTGTTGGTACTTTTAATGATATTGAGTAAAAATTAATTTTTTTTTAAAGTATTGAAACATCTGCTATTTTTTATTTTCCCTAACCATACTTGGCCGACTCATCAATTTTGACTAGTAATTATATATAGTTTTTATAAAAGTAATGAAAAATTGTGGTGAAGTGTCTCTCTTTTCCTCAAAAACGAAAAATCATATAAAACTAAAATTACACATTTAAGGCAGGTATATAACTGGGATAATAAAGGTAATAAAAT
>NW_027108211.1:82656-86083 GCF_000696795.3 Halyomorpha halys
ATATAAAACTAAAATTACACATTTAAGGCAGGTATATAACTGGGATAATAAAGGTAATAAAATCGAATAAAAATTAGAAAGTTTTCATATAGCTCTCATGACTCAAAAGATGTAATATGGGATACGCCTACAATTCCAGGTTTATATTTCCAGTATCAAAGGCTTATTTATTTATTGAAACACTATTATATTTTAATTATACTTTTACTGTGCAAATGTAATATTGTTCGTAATTAAAACAAATGATGTGGCTACTTTGCATAAATATTGGCACATCTAAAGAAGGAAAAGCAATTGAATATATTTGAGTTGGACGTATTCCCGACATTCTGACGTAGACATGGGTTACTTTGTCTGGAGGAGCCTTCTACCAGCCTGTCTACACCCCACCCTTTAAGTTGGCTGACTCAGAGTACCTTTCTTTGTTTCTGAAAAGGTAAATAATTTTTTTTTTAATAATTTAATTCTAAATTGATGAGTCCACCAAGTATAGGTAGGGGAAATAAATAATGGCAGCTATTCCAGAACAATAAAAAAAAAATTCCCATTCCATAAAGGTTCAATACAAGTAAATAAATAGACATGAACAATAAAGTATACAACACTAAATTAATTTGGGATTTTTTTGACGTGACAACGTCTTATAAATCATTTTGCGGGATGCCATGTTAGAAAAAGTGTCCCGCAACGGAAATTGACTTCGTTTAACATATGGATATTATATCATATGTATAAAAATTAATTAATGTATAACCAAGCAAAAATAAATATCTGAATTCAATATGTGAACTGGTTTATTATTTCAAATATATAACATTGGATTGATTTTAATTTATATTTATGTAATATTAGCATAGAGTATACGTTGTCACGGAAATATCACTACACGGGCACGGTTTTTTTTTTTTATTTAAAACATTGTTATATAACAGTTCATTACATGAGTTTCTATGAATAATTCCTAAGAGCTTTTAGATAAAATAATTTAGAAACAATTTATATATAAATAACAATTACTGTATAGCAATAAATTTCTAGCATTCTTATTTTTTACTAAAGTTTTTTTCTTCTCTCTAAATAAAGTGATTCTTTCTATAGTTCTTAAACTTCATAGGAATAATTTATAGAATAAACGCTTGTAATGACCCTGAATTAGCACGTAACAGCTGGAATCCAGAGGCCCACGTCCATATAGGCCAGGTATATTCCACACAACATGTCTCGCTTTGCCGGACCATGATTATGAGACTGCTGTATGCTTCTACTGTCCTCTGACGGATGCCGAAGTTGGCAACTGCGAAGAAGAAAAGCCGAAAGAAGTTTTTTAAAGCGTTTTCATTTCTGAGAAAGTAAATGAAATTTATAAAATGTATAAAAATTGGTATATTGTATACTTCCTCATTAAAAAATGTTATTGTTAATTATAGTTATATATATCATTAATTAGTGATACTAAAAACAAATTTTCTTATTATTATAGTCTGTATTATTTTAATTTTTTTAATAATTGAATATTTATAAATATCTGGAAATTTGTTTATTGTTATCTTTAAATTAGACCATTTGTTAAAATAATTTAGTGTTTTCACTTTATTAAATATAGTGTTATACTTTAATAAATATTGTTTATTGACAGATTACGTATGATAGTATTTTTTTCTTATTTACCTACAATCTTTTGAGTAATTAATTCTTTATATAAAAAATATATATTAAAAATAAAACTTCATTATTATAAACATAATAACACTATATAATATTATGACAAAAGAACATTATTTTTATTATTAATAAATATATTGTGGTGCTATAATAAACCACATCACATCTTCAAGTTAGATTTTTTTTTTGTGAAATGAATTATTGAACAAATAAATGTTCATTAAAATAGTTTTGAAATCATACGAAGGAGTGATATTACAAACAGTGAATGTTTAGAAATCATTCAACGAATTTTATTTTATTATTTTTTTTTGTAGGAGTTTATTATATTTTTAGGGTTTCATAGACTCTTTTATATTTGACCTACCATTATTATAGGTATCTCAGTTACCATTCAGATTTTGAGGATAGAGTACCATACATTAACTAGATCGGCATCGATTACCTACATCCACACTGAAGATTAAATTTTTTTTATAATTTATTTATTCATATTTACAACTGTATACTTATATACACATCAAGTAAATTTGCTGTAATTGATATTATGACATGATAAAAACATGTGGAGAATCTACTCATTAATAGAATTCCAAAAACATTTATAAAGGAGATGATCACGAGGCCATCTTCTTTTCAGACGACTAGGAGGATTACTAGGTAGTGAAGGAGAAGCCAGGTTAGAAAAGAGTTGGTTTGGGTGTTTGGGAAGTTTATTCTGGAAGGATTGGTATCTGGTTCTGGCCAAATCGGCAACATAGGGGACATGGAGGTCCTGATGGATGATTTGATTATATACAATGTAAGGAGAATTAAGAATTTCACGAAGGCTTTTTAGACTGTAAGGATTGGATTCGAGAGGAATTAGATGGTTTAGTGGAGCCCCATAGCTCAACTCCGTTTGTCCAAATAGGCATTATAATAGTCATGAAGATCAGTCTTTTGTAATGGATTGGAAGTTTGGACCGTTTGTCTAGTAAATGTAATAGTCGGAATCAACGAGCAGTTTCCTGTCTTTTCAGTCTTGTATGAGGATTCCATGTCAGTCGGTTGTCCAGATTTAGTCCTAAGTAACGGATCTGTTCAACAGGAATAAGTGGGGTATTATTAAAGGATATTGAAGGGGAAGAGATCATGGGTTTACGTTGAAGGGTAAATGTGATTTGGTGGGATTTATTGGAATTTATTTTAATCCTCCAGTTTTGGCACCATTCTTCGAGGCTGGTTATGTGGGATTGGAGAGATTGAGGTAAAATGGTAGGATCATTATTCACGGACAATAGGCATGTGTCATCGGCATACGTGGTGAGAATAGTGTTAGGATGGGTTGGGATGTCAGCTGTAAAAACTGTATAAAGGGTAGGACCAATGCAATGATACTACCTTGAGGTACACCAGCAGACTGTCGAAACAGGGGTGAATAAGCGCTCTTGTGATTTACTTGAAATAACCTGTCTGAGAGATAAGAACTTATAATGAGATAATATGTAGGGGTAGGAATTTACGGATCTTGTATAGCAGTCGTGGGTGCCAGACTCCATCAAAAGCCTGTTCTACATTCAGAAAGACTCCCAAGCAGTACAATCCGCGCTCCAATGAAGACGAGACTACATCGACCGCACGATGGCATTGCTGGATACTGGAGTGGGATGTTCGGAATCCAAACTGGTGATCTGGGATTATGTAGTTGGAATCTAGGATGGGGTACAGGTATTTTAAGAGACGTTTCTCATGGATTTTTCCCATGATAGGTTACAGAGAGATA
>NW_027108212.1:0-567 GCF_000696795.3 Halyomorpha halys
TTACTAGTTTTTCTTTCTTTTCATAAACTTGTTGAATTTCATATACTAAAAATTAGTTACGAATTATTTAATTGTTATTTTTTGAATCATAAATTAATTTAATTTCTGAAACACTCATAACTTTACCATACATTTTACCACAAGTTCCCATTTTTCTATAGTTATACACTTCTATTCGGAAATTAATGGAATAAAGACAAATAAAAATTATGGACCCAAAGATTGGCACTAAAACATTAAGTTTTATTTATTTGTGGTTTTCACTGGCCACACCCTAACCATTATCTATTTTTATTGGTCAGTATTCCAATCTACTTCATTAATTAAGTATAAATGGTGGAAACATGTACGCAGTCACACCACATGTACGCAAAAAAAAATCATTGTTAGTGAACTCCCAAAAACTGACTACATCTCTTTTTATTTATTATTTTATTAATTCTAAAAACTTACTGTTTCGGTTTTCATTATGACTGACTATGACAGATCCTCTACAAAAAGAGAAATCATAAATAGACAAGTACGAACCTTTCACTTTTATGTAAAAATAATAATTAAATAAAAGTT
>NW_027108212.1:4577-5584 GCF_000696795.3 Halyomorpha halys
AATTAAAGCTAGTTTTATGAGCTATAAAGTACCTTATGATGTTTATTTTCGTAGGAGTAGTAGTTTTCATGAAGTTTGCTAAAATAAATTGATTTGTAGTTGTTCGGACCAGTTTACATTTGCCAAATTTATATTCATATGTGGATATCATAAAAACTACAACCCCATCGAAGGTAAGCGTCATAAACTACTTTATTGTAAGTTAAATTTCCTTCATTTTGAGTGTTGGCATACATATGTCAAATGCACATATGGGTCTAGAGATATATTTTTTCAAAAATCCAACATTTTGTAAGAACAACTAGAAATCAACATTTTATGAATTACATTATTAACTGTATAGTAAACTTAACTAGCTTTAATTAGAGTGCTGGCAGACACCTGTATGTCCAGTGGTTTCTGAGATATAGATTTATCAAAATAAATTAACTAATTAGTGATATTTTTGCTTTTTAAAAGGCTATATCTCGAGAACTATAGGACATAAATAGCTCTATTAGGACTAATATTTCAGCAAATTTACTCTTCTTTAAATAATGTTCTTTTAGATTTTCTAGTGTTGTTGGTAGTTTTTAAGACATAAAGCTCCGAATGAAAAATGAATGTTTTTTGAACGTTTGAAACAGCCGCCATTTTTTATTCCCCCTACCTATATTTAGCAGAATCATCAGTATTGACTAGTAATTATACATAGTTTTCATTAAAGTACTCAAAAATTGGAGTGAGATAACTGCCTTTTTTTTCTTTCCCGCTCGTGTACTATAAACTGTACTTTCAATTTTCCGCGTTCTTGTGTTTTTTTTTAACCACCAAAAAGTGGTCATGTTTTAGATAAAATATCGCAGTATTAAAAATAGTTCTGCTTCTAAGTACTCATTGACAATTGTTTCTCAAGAATTTCAGAATAGGCAACATTAACAGAGGGAATTTTCATCGGTCCACAGATTTATAAATGATTTTAAAAACCTGTGGTCTACTAACGAAAAAATTCTTGGGAGCTTTTAAAT
>NW_027108213.1:0-499 GCF_000696795.3 Halyomorpha halys
TTATTAACCCCAATTTTTGATTACTTTAATGAAAACTATGTATAATTACTAGTCAAAATTGATGAGTCTGCCAAGTATAGGTAGGGGGGATAAAAAAATGGCGGCTGATTCAAAACCTTAAAAAAACACTAATTTTTCATTCGGAGCTCTATATCGTAAAAACTACCAACAACACTAAAAAACGTAAGAGAACATTATTTAAAGAAGAGTAAATTTGCTATTTACGTCAATAGTTCTCGAGCTATAGCCTTTTAAAAAGCATCATTTCATAAAAATGTACTGAAATATCAGTAGTTAGTAAATTATTTTGATAAATCTATATCTCAGGCACTATGTGACGTACAGATCTACATTAGCACTCAAATAAAAGGTAGTCTAACCTAATATAAAGTAGTTTATGACCTTTACCTTCGTAGGAATAGTAAAGGCAGTTATCTCACCCCAATTTTTTATCACTTTAATGAAAACTATGTATAATTAATAGTCAAAATTGATGAGT
>NW_027108213.1:549-981 GCF_000696795.3 Halyomorpha halys
ACCTTCGTAGGAATAGTAAAGGCAGTTATCTCACCCCAATTTTTTATCACTTTAATGAAAACTATGTATAATTAATAGTCAAAATTGATGAGTCTGCCAAGTATAAGTAGGGGGAATACAAAATGGCGGGTGATTCAAAACCTTTAAAAAACACTAATTTTTCATTCGGAGCTCTATATCTCGTAAAAACTACCAACAACACTAAAAAATCTAAGAGAACATTTTTTAAAAAAGAGTAAATTTGCTATTTACGTCCAATAGTTCTCGAGATATAGCCTTCTAAAAAGCATCATTTCATAAAAATGTACTGAAATATCAGCAGTTAGTTAAATTATTTTGAGAAATCTATATCTCAGGCACTATGTGACGGACAGATCTGCATTACCACTCAAAAAGATAGTCTAACGTACTATAAAGTAGTTTATGACCTTT
>NW_027108213.1:4046-6106 GCF_000696795.3 Halyomorpha halys
TTGAAATCATTTATTTAATGTAATTTACAACTGTACAAAATAATACAATAGGTAAACATGTAGTATGTTTCATATACACTTGAAAATCTTGGGAAGGAACCAACCATTGGTGGTACTTCAAGCATTAATTTAAATTAGAAGGTCCCGTGGCCATCTTCTTTTCAGACGCCTCGGAGGATTCAATGATTATTAAATCTTAAAAATGACTTTTTGGAAACGACCGAGTTCTTAAATTGCGAATCAAAACAGGATCTTCATTATATTTCCTACAGAGTAAAACAAGAATCTATTAGAAACAGTCTCAGTCAAAGATAAAGAAACGAATAACGTCTCATATTCGTAACATAGGAGAATAGGGGGAGGGGGTGGGAGAAAGACGTTTGATATTTATGTTGAATTGTTTCCCAGAGATAGCTTTTAAAAAGCAACATTTCATTAAAAAAATACTGAAAAATCAGTAAAGATACCTTCTTTTTTTTTTTAAATAATTTATTTATTGATATTTACAACTGTATACACATATATAACACATATATTCTAAAAGAATAAGAAAAAAAATCAACTGAATTGGACCAGTATTAACGATGATACAGTGAAGTTAGTTATTATCAATTACGTTACCATAGTTACCGTCTTATCAGTCCATCTATTTATTAATTGATATCAAAGTTTCATTAGTGTTCAATTAATGTACATACAAAAATTTTATTTTCCGATTTTTTCGAAAATGCGAATTTAAAGGTTTTTCGATATCCTAAAAACGAATATCAACTTTGATAGGTCTGTCAGGCTGAATTGTTTTAATACAGAATTAATATTGAAGCAAAATGAGGGTTTTTATATAAAAAACTTTTCATATTTTATGTAGTATAAACATTATACATGATTAAATTGTGTAAAAGAATAAGAAAAAAATCAACTGACTCGGGCCAGAATTAACGATGATTATTATCAATTACGTTACCATAGTTAGTGATATCAGAATGAATGAATGAACAGGCAGGATTTAAATGTAGGAAGGGTATGGGGTACGGATGTTGGAAGGGATGGAGTTCCATAAGGATGAGGCTCGGATAATGAAAGATCTATCGAAAGCAGCGGTTCGGTGGGCCCTGGTGTATAAATCTGAAGTGTGGGAACGGGTATTGTGGGAACAAATAGAGGATTTGAATTGAAGGAGCTCGGAGATGTATGAAGGACGGCGGGATTGGATGACTGGGAAGATGAAGGAAGCCAGGAAATACTTATGACGTTAGGAAGGATAAAGCCACTTCAACTCTGCATAAAAACGGGAAACAAAGGCGTCCCTAGAGATCCCGAAGATGTATCGTACACAGCAATTTATCAAACTTTTTAATTTCGCCTGAGATCCTCAGAGACTTCTCTCATACACTGTACAGCAATAGTCAAAGTGGGAAAATAGTGTTATGATCTCCACTAGTGAGATCGCGACATGTCGTACATCGAGCAACCTACTAGCTATAATTTTGAAATTTGAGAGTATGTTTGAAAGGTCAGATAAGTAAGGATATGGAGGGCGGGAGTGGAGAGCTACATGCCGTTTTTAGATATCAGGAATTTATTAAATATTGCTTGATTAAGCTATTTTAAGTCTTCTCTCTCGTTTGGAGTAAATATTTCAAAAGTGATATAGCACCGTGTCTTGGGTCTGGGGTCATAGTGGAGTGCGTCCTGCGGGGAAGTATTGACTTTTTTTTCATTGTTATGATCTCCACTAGTGAGATTATGGAATTACAACAGCTAGCGAGAAAAAATTTATTCAGGTTCAATATTTTCTGATATATTTTTTTTTAATAATTTATTTATTGATATTTACAACTGTATACACATATATACAACAAATAAATTTGCTGTAGTTGACATAGTAACATGATAAAAACATGTGGAGAATCTACCCACTGATAGAACTCCAATAACATTTCTAGAAAAGAAGATCTCTAGGCCATCTTCTTTTCAGACGCCTAGGAAGATTATTAGGTAGTGAAGGAGAAGCCAGGTTAGAAACAAGTGGATTTGGGTGGTTGAGAAGTTTATTATGG
>NW_027108213.1:7331-7690 GCF_000696795.3 Halyomorpha halys
TGACCTATTCTCAATCTGGCAATAGCTACCTCCTCCCTGCGATTGGAACGGTATGATGTGGTTCATGGTTTAATAGTTTTTAATTTTCTTGGCGGGCTTTCATCCCACATGGCTTGCCAACTAGCTGATATTTCGTTTTTCATCGGAAGACTTATTTCTTGTGGTGTCAGAATGGCTGTGCCCTGACCTGGAAGAGCAAGTGCTTGTTTAGCTGCAATGTCCGCCAAGTTGATTTCTAGTTGTTGGGACAAAATATTTACTTTATGATATGAAACCATATCTCAGAAACTATTAGACGTAGAGATACCTGCCAGCACTCAAAATAAAGCTAAATTATCTTGCTATAAATTAGTTCACGA
>NW_027108213.1:15661-16981 GCF_000696795.3 Halyomorpha halys
ACATCCTGTATCATATCATTATGTCATTATGATCAAATTTACTGGTTGTATTTTTTTATACAGTTGTAAATATCAATAAATAAAATTTAAAAAAATAAATAAATGATATTCTCTTAGGTTTTCTAGTGTTCTTGGTATTTTTAAAGATATAGAGCTATTTAGTAAACTCATTGTTGGAAATATATATTTCAGGAACCACGAGATGTCTAATATTACTCAAATTAAAGCTAGTTAATTGCACCAAAATATAGTTTATAACGTTTATCTTCATAGGAGTAGTATATTTCATAATATTTGCCCAATTATATTAATTTATTTTGGTGAAGAGTAATTTTTTATTCCTATTTATACTTTTTATGTAAAGTACGGTTGTATTTTAATAAAAAAATAACTGTCAAATTATCAATAAAATATACAAAAAATTTCAAATAAATAAAAATAGTTATATAGAGTCATTTTGTTGATGTTTTACACAATTTTTTAAAAGACATTTTCAGTACCCAAAAACATTTCTACGCATAAATTAGTTCCCTCCTCCCTGCGATTGGAACGGTATGATGTGGTTCATGGTTTAATAGTTTTTAATTTTCTTGGCGGGCTTTCATCCCACATGGCTTGCCAACTAGCTGATATTTCGTTTTTCATCGGAAGACTTATTTCTTGTGGTGTCAGAATGGCTGTGCCCTGACCTGGAAGAGCAAGTGCTTGTTTAGCTGCAATGTCCGCCAAGTTGATTTCTAGTTGTTGGGACAAAATATTTACTTTATGATATGAAACCATATCTCAGAAACTATTAGACGTAGAGATACCTGCCAGCACTCAAAATAAAGCTAAATTATCTTGCTATAAATTAGTTCACGACACTCATAATCATTGGGTTAGTAGTATTAATAATATTCGCATATGAAATTTTGTCCAAACACCAGTAAATCCATATATTTTAGCTAATATCATCAAAAGAACTACTCCAACAAAGATAAATGTCATAAATATCTTTAATTTGAGAACTAATCATAGGCAATCATAGTTAAAGGCATCTGTACTTCGAATGTTTCCTGAAATATAGATTTCTCAAAATAAATTCACTAACTTCTGATTTTTCAGTGCATTTTTTGTGAAATGTTGCTTTAAAAAAGCTATATCTCGAGAACTATTGAATATAAATAGCTCTATTAGAGCTCAGATTTTTTTTTAATTAACTCTACTTTAAATGATATTCTTACTGTTCGTCGTAAACCTGCCGACTGCCCTACAGTATACTTTAATAATGTGGCCCTTACCCCTGTAGAACAGATTCGTTATCTTGGACTACAACTTGAC
>NW_027108213.1:20024-22639 GCF_000696795.3 Halyomorpha halys
TATCAATTTTATTATCTTATGAATATCATTATCGAGGAGAAGGTGGTTGGGGGTGCGGTCAAAATAAAACACAAATAAGTTAATATAACCTATTTAATTGTACCAACGTTTCGGCTAGGGTTTCTAGCCTTCTTCAGGGCTAAGAGCAGAACAAGATAACAACCACAATAAGTATAGAAAATATAAACAGAATGGAATAAGATGGATAATTTTCTTTTATTTTATTTATTTATTGATATTTACAACTTTATAAAAAAATACAATCAGTAAATTTGATCATAATGACATAATGATATGATACAGCATGTAGAGAAACTACCCAGTAGAGCTCTAAAAACAGTTTACAATATAAGGTCACGAGGCCATCTTCTTTTCAGACGCTTCGGAGGGTTGCCAGGAATGGAAGAGGAAGCAAGGTTAGAAAGTTTGGGTGGTTAGGGAGTTTATTATGAAAGGAATAATATCGGGTTCGGGCTAGATCGGTTACAAAACATTTAGGTCTTTATGGATCGTTTTATTAGTAACAAAATAAGGAGCATTGAGGATTTTACGAAGGATTTTTGATTGTAAGGATTGAATACGAGAGGAATTCGAAGGTTTAGTGGAGCCCCAAAGCTCAACTCCATATGTCCAGATTGGCCTTATTACAGTCATGTTGATCAGTCTTTTGTAATGTGTTGGAAGTTTAGACCTTTGTCTAGTAAGAGCTGTAATAGTCGGAATCTGCGTGCAATTTCCTGTCATTTCAGTCTTGTGTGAGGATTCCAGGTTAGTCGTTTGTCAAGATGTAGGGATAATTTTACAGATTAGAATTAATAAAATGAAGTGATGAGAGAAGTAGTAAATAAAATGTATACATAGATAATTGTAAAAGTGTGTAAAATAACATAATTAAGGAAATAAAATAGAAATGAAGTTACATAATGCAAAGAAGTATGAACATATTAGTTATTAATAATTTAAAAACTGAGATATGGAAAGAAAAAGAAAATTGAGAGAAAGAAAATATATGTAACAATAATAATTGATAAAGATGCAATAAATAAGTAAAGTTTTTTTTAGAAACAAAAATAATAATATAGCAAACATAACTAATAACGTAGGTAAGAAAAATGGAGAAAAGTGGATAAAAGAAGGGGTGGTAAAATAAAAAAAGGAAATAACCATCTCTCATAATTATGAATATCATTTTCATTCAATATTATAGTCCTACCAATGTTATTATCTTACCAATATAATTAACTTATCAATATTATTATTCTTTGAATATCATTATCCTATGAAAATTATCATCGTTTCAATATTATAATCCTTTGAATATCATTATCCTATGAAAATTATCATCCTTTCAATATTATAATCCTATAGTACAAGAGCCGGGAAGAAAAAAAAGTCAGTAATTTCACCCCAATATTTGATTACTTTAATAAAAACTACGTATAATTACTAGTCAAAACTGATGATTCTGCCAAGTATAGGGAGGTGAAACAAAAAACGGGTGTTTCAAAACCTTAAAAAAACATTAATTTTTCATTCGGATCTCTATATCTTAAAAACTAACAACAACACTAGAAAATCTAAGAGAACATTATTTAAAGAAGAGGAAATTTGCTGAAATATTAGCCCTAATAAAGCTATTTTTATGAAGTAGTTTTCATGATATTTGCTAAAATAAAATGATTTATAGTTGTTCGGACAATAAGTTTGATTTATGAAAAACTTCATTTCAGGAACCCTTCGAGGTACAGATGTCTGCCAGCGCTCAAATTAAAGCTAGTTAAATTTGCTATAAAATATTTCAAATTCTTGAGACTGGTAATTATTTAATAAATAATTCAAAATTGTATCCTTGTATAGTCTCAACACTTTTTACTACATCAATAGTCCAACGTTTCGGCCATTTCGGCCATCCTCAAGGACAATCTAAATATTTAACAGCTTATTATATATTCTATATTTGTTTTTTTTTTTGTTTTGACTGCCATCAAAATAGCCCTGAAGAAGCCCTGCAACGTGGGGCGAAACGTTGGCTTATTAAAATAGTATATTTCTACTATTTGAGTTTTTTTTTACCGCACCCGGACCATATTCCTTTCATCTTTACACACGGTCAATCAATAATCTTCCAGTATTATATATTCAATTATAACAACAACATTATCACTAATAACATACAATATAAATTCTCATCTTACATAAAAATTTTAAAATTGTTTTGCAGGCTATTCTGCCCAGGTCATTAGTTATAAATTAAAACCCTATGAAAAAGTTAATTAATAGAGAGTCATATTTATTATTAATAAGCTTACCTAAGCATATGTTTAGTTACCTATTTTTTAAATATTCATAAATATTTAAAACTTTTAATCTTCAATTTATCCACACTATCATTAAGATATAAACAAACTATTTATAACCTTCCACTCACTCAGGTCAGCCTTGTTTTTAATTTAATTCGAATTGCATTTTGGTCTCAATTTGTATTTATTCCAATTATCAAAATTCGTAATTGCCGAAACGTTGGACTATTGATGTAATAAAAAGTTAGACTATACAAGGATACTATTTTGAATTAATTATTAAATATTTAATAATCTTTATCTTTGTAGGAGTAG
>NW_027108213.1:23487-28543 GCF_000696795.3 Halyomorpha halys
CAGGAGGGCAGAGGTTTACGACGGAGAGTGAAGGTGATCTGGTGGGATTTGTCAGGATTTATTTTGATTCTCCAGTTTTTACACCATTCTTCAATAGATGTTATGAGTGCCTGTAGTGTTTGTGATGCATTAGTTGGGTCGTTGTCTACAGAAAGTATACATGTGTCATCAGCGTAAGTTGTTAGGACTGTGTTAGGGTGGGTTGGGATGTGAGACATATAAATATGATTTTGACAAATGAAAATTTGTCCGAACAACTATAAATTAATTTATATTACCAAATTTCATGAAAACTACTACTGGTACGAAAATAAACGTTATAAACTACATTATAGCTCATTAAACTAGCTTTAATTTGAGTGCTAATAGACATCTGCAGGTCAAATGTTTTTTTAGGTATCGATTTTTCAAAATAAATTCACTAACTTCTGATCTTTCTGTACGTTCTGTACAACATTTTTAAGAAATATTGCATTTTAAAAAGCTATATCTCGAGAAATATTGAACGTAAATAGGGCTCTATTAGGGCTTACATTTTAGCAAATTTACTCTACTTTAAATGATTCTGTCTTATATTTTCTTTTGTTGCTGGTTGTCGTAAACATATAGAGCACCGAATAAAAAAAATATTAAATATAAGAAGATGGTCAAGGTTGCGGTAAAAAAAAAGAACAAATAGTTTATAAATATTTATTGTTCGACGCTTCGCCCCACTTTGTAGGGCTTCATTAGGGCTAAAACGTTAGGACAAAAACAACTAAATTACAAAAATGAGGTAATTTAAGCCAGGATAAATATTATGTAAAGTGATAAGAAATTACATATAAATAAAAGGAAGGAAGACGTAAAATAATATCAATACAAAATTAACCTGAATAAACAATGATGAGAATAAAAAAATAAGTAACAATGGTTAGAATAATTTTTTTTAAAAATGCGTAAAACATAAAAAAAAACAATTCTTGAAATATAGATTAAAAAATTAGTAGTTAGTGAATTTATTTTGGGAAATCTTTATATCAGGAACTTTTTGACGAACTCAAATTAAACTCAGTTAAATGTACTATAAGGTAGTTTATGAAATTTTTTTTTCGTAGAAGTAGTAGTTTTTATGATATTATCCAAAATAAATTCAGGACATGTTAATGTCTAGTCTAGAAAAAAAATGTTAGATTAATGAAATCTATATCTCAGAAACCATAAGACATTCAGATGTCTGCCAGCACTCAAATTAAAGATAGTTTGATGTAAGATAAAGTTCTTTATAACATTTATCTTCGTAGGGGTAGTAATGTTTATTATATTTGCATATGAAATTTTGAAATGAAATGGTATTCCGAGTTGAAGTGGCTCTATCCAACCTCCCGAAGGCAATACCTCCTTGGTGTTTTTCTATTCCAAGTTCTTAACATCAAAAAACCTACCTATATCCTAGATCTCCCCACTCTTCGTTCATCCATCCACTCATTAAACACCAGATCCCACCCGAATGATTTATATATGCCCTCCTATAGAACCTCCTTCTTTAGCAAATCCTTCGTCATACGTGCAACCTCCTTCTGGAATTCTCTTCCCATCTCCATTCGCCAGTCCTCATCCATTCTCTCCTTTAAACAACACCTATTCCTTCATTTATTGAATAACCAAACCTCCACATCTTTGTAATCAAATAAATAGGCAGGTATTGATTAACATTATAAACAGTAGCAAAGCCAATATACCAATGTAATTTCATTCTACTATCTGAAAATTTGTAAACGCTCGACAGATAAAAATCTCACTATATGAACCATGTAATTATTCTTAGGGGACATATGTCCCAGAATAAAGTTATTTTTTTATTTCATTTCATTTCATAAAATTTTGTTTGAACAACTACAAATCAATTTATTTTAACAAATATCATAAACAATTCTACCTCTATGAAGTAAAATGCCGATGGGCCCCCGTCGAGCCACTAAATTAACCATACAACAGTAACAGTTTCATCTTCAAATTTAGTTTTAGCTTTTCTATGACAATAAAACTGTTTTTATATTAAAGTAAAAATCACCCGAACCCATTCATACATATTATATATATGCAATAACAATAAGATGAATGGAGAATAAATAAAAGTCGTTATTAACATTTTATCGACCAGTCTCTTAAGGTACTTTTGATGAGGCGTTAAAAAAATTTAACGCTTTAGATATTTTGCAAGTCATAAAATTAATTTTAATTACTCATTGTCAATAACAATTCTCGGTTAAATAATCAGTTAGACATTAAATCCAAACAATAGGAACAATGAAAATATATAAATGATTATACAGCAATAGTCTCAAATCTTTTATTTCAGCCATTAAAACCATTTCTGATTTTTTAATTAACAACTACTGAAGCAATTCAAGGACCTAAGTATAAAAGTACAACTTTATCAAACAGAGATGTTTTATGATAACTGAGAAAACAACTTTGAAGTTATTCGTTATTTCGTTTTAATTTAATTATTAAAAGTTATAGTATTTTCGTGATTTAAAAAAAAAAAATCCTTAAACCAAGGAAGGCAAAAATTATGGAAATGAATATTTGTAATTTTCTGTCTTCTATAAAAATTCGCGTTTTCTCGAGGTTATAATTGCTAATACTGATATAATTTTGTTCCAGCCAAAAATAAAAATAATTACTGATTGGAGAAGATGGTCGGGGGGTGCGGTCAGCAAAGAACAACATAAATAAACAAAAAAATATATTCTAAATTTTGGAATATGTTCTTGTTGATAGTAATCTACGGTCAAATATCTACAACTCATTTAAAGAAATGCGAATCTTGACTTTTCACGTTTGAATACGATATCTGAATTTTATATTTTTTTTCTTCCATTCATAAAGCTCTTTAATATTTTCCTGTTTTTTTTCATTCATTAAGCTGTTTAATATTTTCCATTATTTTTCTTCCATTTATAAAGCACTTTAATATTTTGTAATTTTCCGCCGGCTATTACTGCTTACGTAACTATGTTACTTTTTTTCAAATAAACGGAAAGATTTATTTATATTCTTAAGAGTTTCGACCACTAGGGTAATGTTCATTGGAATTACCAAATAAGTAAAAAACAATTGACTAATTCACAAAGTAACATTACAGAGTGAGAGTGAGAAAGTTACAATTGCAATTTACATTTTACAAAGTTAAAATCACAAAGTTACAATTAGAATTGACATAGTGTATTAAAGTGCATAATTTACTAATTATACATGCTCTAATTAGAGTTAAACAAATGGTTAGGGAAGACTTGATAAAGCTCTTTAATATTTTCTCTTTTTTTCTTCCAGTCATGAAACCCTTTAATATTTTCTTTTTTTTTTTCTTCCATTCATAATTCTTAAATACATTTTTTTTTCTTCCATTCGTGAAACCCTTTAATTTTTTTTTCTTCCATTCATAATTCTTAAATACATTTTTTTTTCTTCGATTCGTGAAGCCCTTTAATATTTCGTATTTCTTTCTCCTTTTTTCTTTCATTCATAAAGCTGTTTAATATTTACCTTTTATTCGTAAAGCTCTTTAATATTTTCCTTTTTTTTTTTTCTTCCATTCATAAGCTCTTAAATATTTTGCATTTTTTCCCCTTCCATTCATGAAGCCCTTTTATATTTCGTATTTCTTTCTCTTTTTTCTTTAATTCATAAAGCTGTTTAATATTTTCCTTTTTGTTTTTCTTTTATTCGTAAAACTATTTAATATTTTACATCTTTACTCTTTTTTTTCCCTATTCATAAAGCCCTTTAATATTTTGAATTTTTTTCTCCTGTTTTTCTTTCATTCATAAAGCTGTTTAATAATTTCCATTTTTTTCTTCTTCTATTCAATACAAAAGATTAAAGAGCTTTATAATCTTTTGTATTTTTCTGCTGACTACTACTGCTAAAGTAACTTGTTATTTTTTTCAAATGAACTGGAAGATTTGATAAAGCTCCTTAATATTTTTTTTTTTTTTATTCCATGCATGAAACTCCTTAATATTTTTTTTCTTCCGTTCATAAAGCTCCTTAATATTTTTTTTTTTTATTTCATTCACGAAACCCCTCAATATTTTTTTTTCTTCCGTTCATAAAGCTCTTTAATATTTTGCACTTTTGCCCCATTCATAAACCCCTTTAATTTTGTATTTTTCCTTCCATTCATAAAGCCCTTTAATATTTTGAATATTATTTATTATTTATTATTATTATTCCAATGTATGTATATATATTTATATTGATATATAAAGTTATACTAACATATATAAACATATAGGACTGATATATTGATATGTAAACATATATGACTTTTATGTTAATATGTAAACCTGTAATAATATATAATTTCTATATTGATATGTAAAATAATATTGACATGCAAACTTAAATTAATATCTATTAATTTTCAGATGATAAAAGGATGCGGTATTTAGTTCCATTGTGCATCTTGGATAAATCAGTGTTAAACTTTATCTTGCATAATTTAAAATAAGTGCAGCACCATAGAAAAGTTTTTAAAAAATGCTATACCTGCAATTTTATATCAAGGCTTACAACACTGCATAATTATTTATAAATGAATTGAAATTAAAATGTATCTTGCACTATCTAAGAAAGATTTATTCATCAAAATACCATACCTTACAAAACTAAGAATAATTTATAAATATATTATAAGATTAATGTTGTATATTAAATGGTCATAGTGGAGCAGACCTGTAAATCTTGTACCATGTTTCAAAATAAAAATGTCCATTCTCAAAAATCCTGTTGAGTGGCTTCGGTAAAGTGATTTTCCTTTCCTTCATTTGATAATTTAAAAAAAAACTGTGCATCTTCTTAGCCAATGAATGCAAGGTGTAAGCAATATAACATAAAAATTTGCTGAAAACATAACTCGAAAAGAAACACCGTATCATTGTACCATGGGTCAGACCAACAACAATCACAAAAGATAATTCCATATCATTGTACCATGGGTCAGACCAACAACAATCACAAAAGGTAATACCATATCATTTTACCATGGGTAAGACCAACAACATTCAAA
>NW_027108213.1:29183-31446 GCF_000696795.3 Halyomorpha halys
TAATTCCATATCATTGTACCATGGGTCAGACCAACAACAATCACAAAAGGTAATACCATATCATTTTACCATGGGTAAGACCAACAACATTCAAAAAAGGTAATTCCACATCATTGTACCATGGGTCAGACCAACAACAATCACAAAAGGTAATACCATATCATTGTACCATGGGTAAAACCAACAACAACCACAAATGGTAATCCCATATCATTGAACCATGGGTCAGACCAACAACAATTACAAAAGGTAATGCCATATCATTGTACCATGGGTCAGACCAACAACAATCACAAAAGGTAATTCCATATCATTGTACCATGGGTAAGACCAACAACATTCAAAAAAGGTAATTCCATATCATTGTACCATGGGTCAGACCAACAACAATCACAAAAGGTAATTCCATATCATTGTACCATGGGTCGGACCAACAACCAATCGCAAAAGGTTGAGCCTCTCTTTGCACATCTACAGGCACCCCCAAACCATTCATGCCTGCCACTGTTAATTTTGTTATGAGACCATTCGTTGATATTATGAATGGAGTAGTTGTAACACCTTCCAATTTATATATTTCTTTCAATTCTATCGCCAATTCTTGGTATTTCCTTAGTTTTCTCTCGCAGTGGAGCTTATATTATTATCGTTGGGGATCCCAACATCAATAAGTTCCGCGTTATTTTTTCTTAGATCTATAAGAAGGATATCTGGTTTATTACGGCGTACTGTATGATCAGTATATATTGATTACGGCGTACTATAAGATCAGTATATATTGATTCATCCCAATATAGCCTGAGAGAACCTTTTTGGAGGAGTTTATTTGGGCGGTACTTATAATACGGGCTCTTATCTTCAATTAACTTATACTTGATCGCCAGGGCCTGATATCAAATTTTAGACACATTGTTGTGTCTCTGCAGATATTCAGTATTATCCAGCATTCCACATCCACAGGTTTATCACTTGTTTTCAGTATGATCTGGTGGCAATAACCTGATCTTGAATAAACCACCACAAACCTATGAGTTTCGGAGAATAGCCTTTAAGATTTTAACCAGTCAACGGATCTTTCTTTGTCTATAGAGGCTTCGTTCAGTTGGATATACAATATCCCATGCAGAGATTTGCTTTTCCATTCTGTCAGTCGTTCCTTTTCTGAAACAATGTTCGGCTCATCCGCTTTGCTCGGGTTCAGTGCAGCAGACCAAAACCCATTGTGATGATTGCCTGATAAACACTAGTGCTTTTTGAATGGAAATGTTGACGTAGAGATCTTGCTTACGGGACGCTTCTTCGATATTTATGAGTCCTCGTCCTCCTTCTTTCCTGGATAAATAAAGTCTGGATTTGGATGATATGGGATGGTGGACCCGCTCTTGCGTGAGTGTCCTTCCTACAAGAAGATCTATTTCTTGTAGGCTGGTATTTGACCACTGTAATATATCAAAGCTGTAGCTTAGCGCTGGTATGATCCAAGTATTGATGGCCTTGATTTTCAGTTTTCCAGATAGTTGAGTCTTTAATACTTTTCGTAGTCTCATTTTCAACATTGTTATTAGCTCTTGTTTCACATCCTTTCGAGCTATTTTAAGGTCCTGCTGTATACCTAAATATTTATATTGTTCTTTGGCTTCTAGTTCCCTGACGCACTCATCTTCATTTATCAGCTGGTCTTGGGCACTGACCACCTTTCCCTTGTTCACATGCAGCACCGCACACTTATCAAGTCCAAATGACATGCTTATATCTTTGGTATAGGATGACACTATTTCACTCATACTTTGTAATTGTTGTTTGTTTTTTGCATATAACTTAAGATCATCCATGTACCTTGTTTCTCCGCCGTATCCGACTTTATGGGAACAGCGCCATACAAAACCACAATGAGCTAAGGGAATCTCCTTGGTATATACCCCACATAATTTTTATCTGGTTATTACTATGGGTCACTCCTATTTTCAGTTTATTATTATTATAGGACTTTTATATTGATATGTAAACTTATACTAATATATAAACATATATGACTTTTATGTTGATATGTATACCTGTACTAATAAATACGATGTGTTGGAAAATTTCCACTTTCGGAAAAAGATTTGCCATCCACGCAGGCCATGTCGTTTAGGTGGATTTTTCAGATTACAGTCATATATTATATTAATTTTTATTAATATATTCTAGTTTGAGAGTGGTTTAGTTTATTTAAAAACAATATTTGATCCTTTTTCTCAACTTTATTCTTTTTAAAAACCTT
>NW_027108213.1:31496-33676 GCF_000696795.3 Halyomorpha halys
TAATATATTCTAGTTTGAGAGTGGTTTAGTTTATTTAAAAACAATATTTGATCCTTTTTCTCAACTTTATTCTTTTTAAAAACCTTCCACTTAGGTCATTTTCAAGGATACCTACAAACAGCTCCTTTTAATAATTTTTATAACAATTTCATTATTTCCTTCACTTACATACTGATTTCTTTGGTCCTACCTTTACTTTGTTGTTATTTTCTCTTTTAAAATTCTTAAAAATGCTGGCCTTAAAAATTGCCTTTGTCCCATCTTTAAATAAATTAATCATTAAAATACTATCATAATAACATTATAAAATATATAAATTTTTTAAATAGATTCCTACTTACATAATTTAAAACTTGTACTAACCACTTTTCTTTCTATCATTTACATTTGCAAACTTTAAACAGAACCTACCTTCAACAAGTTAGGACTATGTTATCACCTTATCATATAACATAATTTTTCTTAAAACACTAATTTACATTTTCAATATAATTTAATTCACATTTATTACTAATTTTTCTGCTTACGACACAAAATTTTTTTAATATAGGTATTTAAATTCTATAATTAATTTATTCCTATTTTATGTGTATCTCTCACACATATACATTTACCCCCCCTTTTTTTAAATTTATTTTTTAACATATTCACTTCTCTATTCACACTTTTATTATTGCATATTTATTCCATTTATTTAGTAGGTCTATATTCCATATAGTTTGGTTAGTACAAGTTCTAAATTTAGGAAAGAATTATATAGAAGAAATTATATAAGTAGGAATCTATTTAAAAAAAAAAAAAATTATAATGTTATTATGATATTATTTTAATGATTAATTAATTCAAAGATGGGACAAAGGCAATTAGCCGGCATTTTTAAGAATTTTAAAAGAGAAAATGACAAAGTAAAGGAAGGACTAAAGAAATCAGTATGTTAGTGAAGGAAATAATGAAATTGTTATAAAAATAATTAAAAGGAGCTGTTTGTAGGTATCCTTGAAAATGACCTAAGTGGTAGAAACGTTGGAAAGTTTTTAAAAAGAATAAAGTTGAGAAAAAGGATCAAATATTGTTTTTAAATAAAGTCATATATTATATTTTATCTTCATTTAGTTGCAAGCCAATTTCCTTTGTTTTTCTTATTAGAGTCTTATGTCATCTTGGTTACTTCATAGGACCGCGATGATTTTTCTTGGTGATATTCTTCTAATCAATTTTCCTAGGACTAAGTTGACTTCAAAGTCTTCAGATACATAGCAGAAGAATGCCGCCATCGACGCACAATTTTGTACGAATAAGCTTACCTCAAAATATGCCTATAACAAGTAGCGACAATCCATATACCACAATATATGCAATAATTAAAATTCTTTAAAATAGTATACTGAGTTTTATGGCTGCTATCATAGATGGTAATGAGCAAGCTGACAAGTTGGCTAAGCTCGGTTGTGCAGAGAACCAGCCTGTTCTTTCTGCTTTCCTACAGAACAGTAAAATCACTTATAAACTCTTATTGTATGGACAGGACAAATGTTAGACACAAAGTTCTAGCGAAAGGAAAAAAGTAGAAGAGCCTACTTCATAAGGATAAACGAATTCCCGGGAATCTTAGCAGAACTGAGAGAGTGGCCTGTTTTCGACACGATCTGCTCCAAAAACACCTCCATCGATTTGGCATCGTAGATTCCCCGAAAGTCCTCAAGGCAACATGGGAGACATGGATGAAGACCATCTTTTAACGTGTATTGGTCTAGAAGATGTTGAGCAGGATACCGACGAACTAAGAGGAAGAGTAAAATTGTATTCGACTCCGAGAGGGAAAATGGCGTAATAGCCCACTTCCTGTGGCGTAGGAAAAAAAAAAATTTAAAAGATACCTGAATTAAATTGTTATAAAACAATAGGCGTTGATATATATATAAAGATGTATAATGCTATAAATAAAACAAATAAAGAATTTATTTTAATTTCTATATATAAGAAGATGGTCAGGGTTGCGGTCAAAAGTGAAATAAAAATAGTTTACAACTATTTATTTTCCGACGTTTCGCCCCACTTTGCAGGGCTTCATCAGGGCTAAAAAGATACAAAATGATACAATGATAAGAATAAAAATACAAAGATAAGATACGATGATAAGAATAAAAACAAGTAACAATGATAAGGGTAAAAATTTCTTT
>NW_027108213.1:34942-36988 GCF_000696795.3 Halyomorpha halys
AGGAATATTGCCTTCTTGAAGTGAACAAAATGGAGAACTTTGGATCATTATTGTGATGGATCGTAATAGATAGAGAGGATCTGACTTATGTATTTATTATTTTTTTAATAAAAGAAAATAGTTTTATATAATAAAGAGAAAGAAATGTTTTTTGAAAAATTGTTAATTTTAGTTTAATTGTTCATCTTTGTGGTAATAGAGGTAGGAGAAAAGTGTTTTATAGTCTATATGGTTGTTCTTTAGCGCACTTGCTCAGCCTCCACTGGCTCATTACCAGAGATGCGGCGAGAGGGATGCGCTGGGATCTCTTGAGCTCTGCTCTACCCCTCGCACGTGGGGGATAGAGTGGGCTCAGGGATCCTCAGGTCGATTGTGTAAATATTGTATATATTATTTTATCATTGTGTTATTCTATTTATTTATTTTTCATACAGATAGTTTGATTATGTTCACCTTGTCTATTCTTTTGTTTGTATATATTATATTTTAAGAGAGTTTTTTTTATTAGTTTTTTTTTCTCTTCTTTTTTTATATTGTTTTATTTTATTTTATTTTTTTAAATTTGTTTTAGTATGTATGAGATCACTCAGCACTATTACCTATTGCCCACAACTGTGTGGCAGATTGTAATATCTATCAATAAATAAACCTATCTATCAAAATTAAAAAAAAAATATGGTTGTTATCATAATGGAAAGTAATTATTCTCCTAAAATTTAACACTGTTAACAGTAAAATAGTTTTTATTCATTAAATGACATTAATATTATTAAATATTAACAAGAAGGACAATAAAGGAGGTAATTTGTATTTTATATATAGGTTATGTTTATCAGATAAATAGTTTTGAAGTATATATGATATATTAGTATTGTTGTAAGCGCATGTTATGGTTTTTGTTGAATTTGGTTTTATAGCAACCTGAAGATGGCGGATATTTCCCGAAACGTTGTTGCTGATTATTTGAAATAAATTATTGTATTTGAAAAAGAAAGAATTGTGTCATTCACCAAATCCAGTTAAATTCTAGAGGCTCTTCTAGTAAAAGATCATTAAGTTTAGTATATTTTTTCCATGCCTGACCTCTTAGAATTTTATCAGCAATAATATTGGATCATTTCATATGAAGTGTCATTTTTCACAGAAAGGTTATTTAGTAAAAAACTTTACGAAATCAAAATTTTTTTATTATTATTGCTTATAGGGAAACGGAACCCCGAAACGTACAAGTTTATAAATTAAATATAAAGGACTGAAGTTTGGCTTCAAGTACGTTCTAAATATTTTGAAAACTCCCCAACAAGAAGAGAGCCCAAGAGGAGAATAAAGGCAGTTATCTCACCCCAATTTTTGATTACTTTAATGAAAGCTATGTATAATTAATATTCGAAATTGATAAGTTTACCAAGTATAGGTAGAGGGAATAAAAAATGGCGGCTGTTTCAAAGTGATAAAAAAACTAATCTTTCATTCGGAACTCTATATCTTAAAAATTAGGAACAACACAAGAAAACCTAAGAGAACATCATTTAAGTTTCAACATCATTTCAATTAACATCATCTGTAAATTTGCTAAAATATGAGCCCTAATAGAGTTATTTACGTTAAATAGTTTTCGAGATATAGCTTTTTAAATATTTCAAGCTTTCAAAAACATTTCATAAAAAAATTCGTACTGAATCCTACTGATCTTCTGAAAAATTTATATCTCAAAAACCATTTGAAGTACAGATGTCTATTATCACTCATTTTAATGCTAGTTCAATGAGCTATAAAGTAATTTATGATGATTACTTTCGTAGGAGTAATAGTTTACATGAACTTTGCTAAAATAAATTGATTTATAGTTTTTGTCATAAACTACTTTATAAGAAGTTAAATTTCCTTTATTTTGAGTGTTGGCAGACATATGTGCGCCTTATGGATCTAGAGATATATTTTTTCAAAAATCCAAAATTTTATACGAACAACTATAAATTAACATTTTGTGAGTTTATTTTATCAAATATCATAAAAACTACAACTCCTACAAAGATAAACATAACT
>NW_027108213.1:41898-43971 GCF_000696795.3 Halyomorpha halys
CATAAAATAAATAAATATGGCTTTGTTTATTTATGTCGTTCTTTGCTGACCGCACCCCTCGACAAACTTCTCCAATCATTAATCTACGGTCAACTATCTACACTTCATTAAAAAACTTTAAGTGTAATAAACGAATAAATTTCGTATGAGCAATGGAAGAAAAATCGTACAAAATAAAGAGGGAAAGGCCGTGAGGTAACTCGTAACTTTTTAACGACAAATGCTACACCAGCATTGGCTTCCCCCTGCTTAATTACTTTTCTTGCAAACTAAATTAACAACTTTCTTCGCCTCTTTCAAACTCTTTTAAAACCTTATTTTATTTTCAACAGTTATTAAAAAAAATAAAGTCGAGAAGCCACTGTTATTGCAACTGTTTTTATTTTCTTCACTGCTTTTTAAAATGTATTTATTATTTTTATTAACTTCAATAAACAAAATGTCTGAAAACTAAATTAGTACAGGTTATATCACCCCAATATTTTATTACTTTACTTAAAACTACGTATAATTACTAATCAAAACTGATAAGTCAGCCAAGAGTGTTTCATTTATTTATTTATTTTTTAAAATTATTTTAAGGCTCCAACCACGTATGGGTCAATATTGCGCAAGGAATAGACTTGTAATAAATAATTAAACAAGCAACAACCAATCACAGAAGGTAATACCATATCATTGTACAATGGGTCGGAACATCAACCAATTACAGGAGGTAATACCATATCATTGTACAATGGGTCGGAACATCAACCAATCACACAAGGTAATACCATATCATTGTACCATGGGTCGTACCAACAACCAATCACAGGAGGTAATACCATATCATTGTACCATGAGTCGGACCAACAACCAATCACAAAAGGTAATACCATATCATTGTACCAGGGATTGGACCAACAGCCAATCACAGAAGGCAATAGCATATCATTGTACCATGGGTCAGAACATCAACCAATCACAGGAGGTAATACCATATCATTGTACCATGGATCGTACCAACAACCAATCACAAAAGGTAATACAATATAATTGTACAATGAGTCGGACCAATAACCAATCACATAAGCTGTCAATTACCACATTCTCCATAATTCAAGCAGCTTTCCTGTTCATTTAATTTATCCGTTATACATTAATTTTTAATGAATATACAATGAAGGTAATGTAAATTAATTTGAGTATAGAGGCATCCGATTCCAAAGATACATAAAATTATTTATTACATTAATAATCTTAAACACTTTAATAAGACTGGTTAATTTTTCTAAATAAAAAGTCCGACGTTTCGGCCAATCCGGCCATCCTCAGGAACAATCTACTTAATACAATTTTGAAATTATATAATTTAAAAACTCTAACTCCATGCAGGCTATTCTGCCCAGGTCAAATCAACAATTTCTAATTAGTCAATATTCACATTAAAACCAAAATTAAAATCATTTCTGGACATATGGAGTTGAGCTTTGGGGCTCCACTAAACCTTCGAATTCCTCTCGTATTCAAAATCCTCAATGGTCCTTACTTTGTCACAAATAAAATCATACATGAAGACCTTAATGTTCCCTATGTAACCGATCTACCCGAACCAGATATCACTCCTTCCATTATAAACTCCCTAACCACTCAAACCCCCTATAATTTATATGATTTGGTCAGAATCACGCTCGACCCCCTGATTTTTACCCAATTTAAGAGGCTGGGTGGACCCCTGGAGGGCTCCAGAACCCACAGGAGTTGACTCACAGCTACAACGCAACAGAAAACAATTTTCTGCCCAGCCGGATTCGGGCTCGAGTCCTTAGAGTTAGTAGCCACGCACTTTACCCCGTGGCTACCGCGCTCCCATGTACATAATTATTTATCCCTATATATTAATAGATTGCGATGGTTTGACAGTACCGTTTCTTACAACAAGGAATTTCCCAGCATTAAGTTTTAAAATAATACAGAGAACCTATGTCCAGCTTGGTACGCAACGGCATTGGAGGATTGTTTCCATATTTTATCAAATTGCCCCGCGTATCATGAGAACCGTATCCGATACATGCCGAAATTAAGCAATATTAA
>NW_027108213.1:46478-47521 GCF_000696795.3 Halyomorpha halys
CCCAAAACAGATATGCGTCTTTTCATTCCAAACTCCTTAACCATCCTAACCCATTAATTCTTAATCTTTCATCCTTAAGAATCCCTGATAATCTTCCGAGGCGTCTGAAAAGATGATGGCCACGGGACCTTCTAATTTAAATTAATGTTTGAAGTACCACCGATGGGTGTATTTTCCCAAGATTTTCAAGTGTATATGAAACACACTACATATTTACTTATGGACAACACCTTCAGTACTTTCTATTGGGTCACTCAAATGATTGCTTCATTTTATCTGCATGGTTGCATTGTTGTATAAATGTGGGAGCATTATAAAGAATTTGCCACTTATTTCCCCCTTTGAGAAAAGTCTGCACCAAAGTTTAGAATGCGAGACCGAATCGAATGCTCTTCGAAAATCACGTTTCGATAAACTAATATTTGAGAGGCCGCTTAAAACAAAAATATTTTCCAAGCAGACTCTTTCCTGCCGGAAACCCGATTGTAATTCTGGTAAAGTATCAGTTTCTTGACATCAAATCGATAATCTATTGTATAAAATGCTGGCGAATATTTTAAGTAGGCTGTTTGTCCGAGCAATACACTTAATATTTTCTGGGTTATTCAAATTGCCTTTTTTATGTATCATAACCGATATAGCATTAGTCCATAATTTTTTTTTTAATATTTATTTATTGCTAATTGATGAGAAAATAAAAGGCGGCTGTATCGGTTTTGTTTTTATAGGAAAATCTCAAAATTCCTTAGATATTTATTTAATGTAATTTACAACTGTACAAAATAATACTATAGGTAAATATGTAGTATGTTTCATATACACTTGAAAATCTTGGGAAGGAACCACCCATTGGTCAACTTAATTTACCCTTCAAACATTAATTTAAATTAGAAGGTCCCGTGGCAATCTTCTTTTCAGACGCCTCGAAGGATTATCAGGAATTATTAGGGATGAAAGATTAAGAATTAATGGGTTAAGATGGTTAAGGAGTTTGGAATGAAAAGACGCATATCTGTTTTGGGCCAAATCTGCAACGAATGGGA
>NW_027108213.1:48650-49732 GCF_000696795.3 Halyomorpha halys
TCGGACCACAATGTACTTTAAGCTAACTTAGAAAAGAAAGTTGCACAAAAGCCCAAGAGGGAAAAAAAAGTAAGTTAGTTCACCCCAATTTTTTATTACTTTAATGAAAACTATGTATAATTACTAGTTAAAAATGATGAGTCAACAAAGTACAGTTAGTGGAAATAAAAAATGGCGGTTTTTTCAAAACGTTAAAAAAAAAAATCAATTTATTATTCGGAGCTTTATTGTTTATGAACATTAATTTTTCTTATCTTAATTTTTACGTTTCATTGTATACCCTTGTTATTTTCCACTTATTTTTTTTTGTACTTATGTTAAGTGTTTGTATCTTGTTTAGCCCTGACAAAGCCCTGCAACGTGGGGCGAAACGTTAGCTCAAATAAAAATAGTACATAATTTACTATTTGAGTTTAATTTGACCGCACCCGGATCATATTCCATTTATTGTTACTCATGGTCAATCAGCAATGTTCCTTCATAAAAATATGTTTAATTTTGTTCATAACTTTTTTTTCTACCCGAAGAATCGGGGATTTTGGTAGCTTTGCGACGGGGGTATTTAAGAAAATTTCCTTTTAAATATATCAACTACGCACCCCTGCGTGGATTCCCAGGAGCCAATGGATAGCAAGGAGAAGTTGGGTCCCTCTGTCGCAAATGCGGCAGAGAGTCTGAAACACCAGCTCATGTGCTGGGAAAGTGCCTCAACAACTCCCTCCTTATAACACGCCGGCACCAAAGGGTCAAAGAAGAATTGATGAAGTTCCTTGAAAGAAAAGACTTCACCTACTTCGAGGAGGTCTATTGTATTGACACCGACGGATCCGTAAGATATGCTGATATTGTCGCATTTACAAAAATCGGAGACACAGCTCTTGTCTTGGATCCGACGGTAAGATTTGAAAGTAATGACCTCGAACAGGAAGGTGGAGTGGAAAGGGAAAAAAAGGAAACATATGAAAAACTTATTTATTCATTAAATTATTTTATTTTATTAGTACTAGTATTTATTTATTTTAAACTAATTTATCCATTCATGTGTTACTTATAACCTGGGATGTGTTACTTATAATCTAGGA
>NW_027108213.1:51542-52937 GCF_000696795.3 Halyomorpha halys
AATACATCTCTGTAGCAGATTCATGTTTCCGCCCGGATTTGATTAAATCGGTAGAGCTTGGAATGATGTAGAAACTTAAAAAGTCTATCTATGGTATGTTTGTTATCTTGCAAGATGGAATGGAGATCATCAGGTATATTATATAAAGATTTGAGGGTGTTATAAGCTCGGCATTCTGTCAGAATGTGTTTGACAGTAAGTTCTGTTCCACAAGTTTGGCATAATGGTGGAGGATCGCGGGCCATAAGATAACCGTGGGTCAGGCGCGTGTGACCTATTCGAAGGTGCGTCAAAATCACCTCCTCTTTGCGCACATCTCTAGTTGATGATATCCAAGGAAAATCAGTTTAAAAATAAGTTTTTGGACGTTTTTTTTGGCGGTGCAGGTTCGAACCTGGCCTGTGGCGTTGACTTTTTTCATTAAGTGGCGGTCCCACAAAATGAAAAATATTGACCCCCAACCATAATTAGGCAGTACAGGACTCCAATATAAGTATTGGCCGAAAATTAAAAGTTTATTTAAATGAGTTGAAACTTTCGATCAGTCTTTAAAAAAAATCCAATTTTCCTTCGTCGTAAGTCCATGACATCCTGCCCCATAGTATCCTTTAATAATACCCCAGTTGTTCCAAACAAACCTTGTACTACATCTGAACAAACGATTTGACTTGGAATCCACACACAAGACTGGAAAGACAGGAAACTGCTCGTCGATTTCGACTATTACAGCACTTACTGGACAAACGGTTTAAACTTCGACTAATTACAAATAACTCATTTATATGACTATAATAAGGCCTATCTAGAACATATGGAGTTGAGCATAGGGGCTCCACTAAACTATCGAATCCTTACAATCCAAAATCCTCAATGCTTCTTACTTTGTCACAAATAAAATCATCCATCAGGACCTCAATGTTACAACTGTTACCGGTTTGGCCAGAACTAGATATGAATCCTTCCATGATCATCTATCTTAAGATAGAGCAATATTTAAAAAGCGCCTGAAATCGAAAAATGGCATCAAACCCTCCTATCCCGCCCTCCATGGTAGCCTTACTTATCTGACTTTTCAAACAGATAATTATAGCGAGTAGGTTGGTCGATGAACGACATGTCACAATCTCATAAGAGGAGATCATAACACTAAAAAAAAAGGCTGTCCTTTCCCGCTGGACCCACCCCGCTAAACCCCCGGAGAGCGACGGTTCTATATCACTTTTGAATTTTAGCTTAAAACGGGAAGGAGCGACTTTAAGATGATTGAAAAACGGCATCAAACCCATTAACATCATTAAATGAAACTGTAGGGCAGTCAGTAGGTTTACGACGAAGGGTAAAGGTGATTTGATGGGATTTGTTGGAACTTATCTTAATCCTCCAATTACGACACCA
>NW_027108213.1:54212-55839 GCF_000696795.3 Halyomorpha halys
ATAATCCTCCAAGGCGTCTGAAAAGAAGATGGTCTCGAGATCTCCTTTAGAAACGTTTTTGGAGTTCTATCAATGGGTAGATTCTCCACATGCTTGTGTCATGTCACTATGTCACCTACAGCAAATTCACTTGTATATATTTTTATACAGTTGTAAATATCAATAAATAAATTATTAAAAAAAAAAGATTTATAACAATTACTTAATAAAACATTACTTATTTATTAATTACCCCGATGATTCTCCGAGGTGTCTGAAAAGAAGATGGCCACGGGATCTTTTAATTTAAATTAATGTTTAAAGCCCCATCATTGGGTGGTTCCTTCCCAAGATTATCAACTGTTTGAAGCATTCCTCATATTTATATACTGTAATTTATTTAAAAACAAATTTGATCCTTTTTCTCAACTTTATTATTTTTCTTATTCAAACTAACCCGTTGAAGGTAGGTTCTGTTTAAAGTTTGCAAATGTAAATGAATGAAAGAAGAGAAGTGGTTAGTACAAGTTTTAAATTTAAGAAAGAGTTATATAGAAGAAGTTATAGATGGGACAAAGGGAATTAGCCGGCATTTTTAGGAATTTTAAAAGAGAAAATGACAACAAAATAAAGGTATCCTTGAAAATGACCTGAGGGTCGAAACGTTGGAAGGTTTTGAAAAGAATAAAGTTGAAAAAAAGGATCAAATTTGTTTTTAAATAAACTAAACCACTCTCAAACAAGATTATATTAATAAGAATTAATCTAATACTGTATTTTTTTTGTACAGAAGTAAATTACAATAAATAAATTAATTAACACAACTGACATTTGTATCTCTCTCTTTAGCGTACACCTTTGTTAACAAGAATCGTTATCGTTCTTTCTTTCAATACACACACACACATATATATATATATGGTTGGAATGGAAATGGATTATACAAAATTCGAGCAGAGAAGACTCCCCCATAAATTGGGCCGGGGAACGCCTCATCAAAACAGATGTAAATTAATCCAAATTTTGATACCCTGACGCCATTTGGTTCCTCAACTTGATGCCAGTCCTGAAATCAACAACAACACGGTTGCCTCTGTTGACTGCTCAAGAAACCACAGGGGCCTAATTGCGGTAAGACGCGAGAATTGGCAAAGACCTGTTGGGGTCCGAAACTCCATTGTCTTCCCCCCTCTAAGTCCCGCTACGACTTATTACTTAGCACAACAAACTTCAAAGGAACAAAGTCCCGAACTTCTTGTGGTTCCAAAAGCATCTAATATTTAAAATACTATTACTATTTAGCGAGGCTCTTCGGTCGGACCCATCTGCCTTATTATTTATTTATTCGATCCACGAAAAGAGATTCGAGGATTAAGTTTATCAGCTCGTTCAGGAAGGAGCATTTAATTCTTACATTTAGATCTTCTACGTTGAGCGAAACATAAACTGCCAAAACTATTTCAGCTAATAATAATAAATTTTGATTTAATACTGTATTCCTAATATTAATAAAAACATACCGCTACAACCCATCGAGGTGGTCAGTACTGTTTCTGGAACAACAGTTACATAAGGTTTCAAGAGAACCACTTTATACAAGCTGGGTGGCCCCTAGAACTTACAGTGTTGACTCACGGCTAATATAGCA
>NW_027108213.1:57600-58207 GCF_000696795.3 Halyomorpha halys
CTTCTCAACCACCCAAATCCACTTGTTTCTAACCTGGATTCTCCTTCATTACCTAATAATCCTCCTAGGCGTCTGAAAAGAAGATGGCCTCGAGACCTTCTTCTAATAAAATGATTGTTTTATAATTCTTTCATTTTTGTTATATGTATATATTCATTATATTTTCGCTCTGCAAATGCAGGCAATTTCTTTATTAAATATAGACTTCAAATATATTTCTGTAATTATAACAACCCAAAAATAATTTTTTTCTCAGCGCATATTATACCTGGCAAGAGGAAAATCTTTCACTGAGGCTCTCAGTTCAGCTAACAATCTGCCACAGCCATATTTGAACTTAGGCCCTGAAAGTCAGTAGTAGAGCGACATTTCTTTATATAAGTCCATCTCATCTTTGGAATCCATTACTCCAGTTATGGCAGCATTCTTATAAATAGACATAAACTATATGTATACTATATTACCTATATGTATACTATATATAAACTATATAACTCATACTAGACCGAAGCAACAATATTTTTTTTTTAATAATTTATTTATTGATATTTACAACTGTATACACATATATACAACAAGTAAATTTGCTGTAGGTGACATAGTAACA
>NW_027108213.1:58257-59193 GCF_000696795.3 Halyomorpha halys
CCTGAAAAGAAGATGGCCTCGTGACCTTATATTGTAAACTGCTTTTAGAGTTCTACTACTGGGTAGTTTCTCTACATCCTGTATCATATCATTATCTCATTATGATCAAATTTACTAGTTGTATTTTTTATACAGTTGTAAATATCAATTAATAAATAAATAAAAATAAAATAAAACTTTTACTGACTACTTCTCTTCTTTCTTTCATTTACATTTGCAATTATAGATGGGACGAAGGCAATTAGCCGGCATTTATAAGCATTTTAAAAAAGAAAATTACAACAAAATAAAGGTATCCTTGAAAATGACCTGAGGTTCGAAACGTTGGAAGGTTTTGAAAAGAATAAAGATGAGAAAAAAGAATCAAAGTTGTTTTTAAACAAATTAATCTTATTCATTAATAAAAAGGAAAAACGACTTAAAACTTTACAAACACAAACTAATTTTATAATAAAAAAACAAAAGAAAAATGTCTTCATTCATTCTTGTGACTTGAGCAAATGTTTATATTTAATTTCACCAGACTAAACCATCAAATTCCTCCCGAATCCAATCCTTACAGTCAAAAATCCTTAATGCTCCTTACTTTGTCACAAATCAAGTCATCCATCAGGACCTCAATATTCCATATGTTGCCAATTTGGCCAAAACCAGATACTGTTCCTTCCATAATAAACTTCTCAACCACCCAAATCCACTTGTTTCTAACATGGCTTAATAAATTTAATAGTATTTAGCCTATGTTTAGAATGAGTAAAATAGTTTTTTAAAACAAATGATTTCTTCAACTAATTATTAAACCACATGTATATAGTGTAATTTAAGATTTATAAATGTCCCCTATGTTGCCGATTTGGCCAGAACCAGATACCGTTCCTTCCATAATAAACTTCTCAACCACCCAAATCCACTTGTTTCTAACCTGGATTCTCCTTC
>NW_027108213.1:59243-60738 GCF_000696795.3 Halyomorpha halys
TCACGTCAAAAACAAAAGAAAAATGTCTTCAATGTGACTTGAGCAAATGTTTATATTTAATTTCACCAGACTAAACCATCAAATTCCTCCCGAATCCAATCCTTACAGTCCAAAATCCTTAATGCTCCTTACTTTGTCACAAATCAAGTCATCCATCAGGACCTCAATGTTCCATATAGAGATGCGACATCGATAAAAAAATACTATTTTTTCAATACTAAAACATCGATGTTAAAAAACATCGACCAAAAAACATTGATGTTTTTCAATATCGATTTTTTTTAACCATTTCTGTATCATAAAGACTGTTCTATGCACTACGCATGCTCGGGCCAGTCAGAAGTGCTTTTTCAATCAACCAATAGGACATGGACTCCAAAAAACATCAATGTTTTAAAATATCGTTCCTTACAATACATTACTCAAAATACATCGATGTTTTTGAATTACTATTTCAGAAATATAAGGTCTGTTCCAACGATCCCACATTCTACGGCCTGTAAGAAGAGTTTTTTCAAAGAATGTGATATCTCTAAAAAAAATCGATAATTTAAAATATCGTAGCTTAAAATACATTACCTAAAATACATCGATGTTTTTAAAATATCGTTCCTTACAATACATTACCCAAAATACATCGATATTTTTGAATAACTATTTCAGAAACATGAGGTCTGTTCAAAGATCCCGTGTTCTACGGCCTCTAAGAAGTGCTTTTTGAAACAAGAAATCGACATGGATTACAAAAAAACATCGGTTTTAGGTAATGTATTTTAAGCAACCATATTTTAAAACATAGATTTTTTTTTAGTGATGTCACATTCTTTGAAAAACTCTTCTTACAGGCCGTAGAATGCGGGAACGTTGGAACAGACCTTATGTTTCTGAAATAGTTGTTCATAAACATCGATGTATTCTGGGTAATGTATTGTAAGCACCATTATTTTGATATTGAACATTGATATTTCAAAACATCGATTTTTGATTGATGGCCTATACGTCGTCGTTGGAACAGACCTTGAGTTACTGAAATGGTTGTTCAAAAACATCGATGTTTTTGGCAAAGATTTGTATGCAATGATATTTTAAAATTGAGCGAAGATATTTTAAAACGTCGTTGTTTTTCCAGTTGTAATTTATCTCTATCATGTTGGAGGTACTTTTTTATTCGACCATATTTTTGGTAGGAATCTATTTATGTACTGAAAATTTTTGGTTGTCATTTAGTTACTTTTGAAAAAAAAAAATGAAAAATTGGGAAAAAACATCGTTGTTTAGAAAACATCGGCTTAAAAATATCGATGTATAGAAAACATCGGCTTAAAAACATCGATGTTAAAAACATTGATGTTTTGGGTAAAACATCGACATCGATGTCGCATCCCTAGTTCCATACGTTGCCGATTTGGTCAGAACCAGATACCGTTCCTTCCATGATAAACTTCTCAACCACCCAAATCCACTTGTTTCTAACCTGGCTTCTCCTTCATTACCT
>NW_027108213.1:61869-63277 GCF_000696795.3 Halyomorpha halys
ATAAACAAAATGAAAATAATCAAACTATCTGTAATTCCAAAACTATATTAAGATAGTCCTTGAGGATGGCCGGATTGACCGAAACGTCGGACTTGTAAGGAAAATAAAGTGTGTTTGTTGAGACTAAAATGGATAGAAATTAAGTTATTTATTTTTTTAAAAAAATATTTTTTATTTATAGAACACTTAAACAAACTTAGAACACTTAAATGCCGAAATATATGAAAAACAAGATATGTGAAGCAATTCATTCATACTAGAACTGATATCTTCCTATCTATCACCCACAGCTCTAAATGCAAATATTTAATTTCACACTGCCTATTGATTTAGATGTTAAAAAACCAGATGATACAAAAAAAAATATTTAATATGTTAATTTTATTTATGCTGGATACGTTAAACTGTTTCAGTGTGTTCAGGTAATTTTGTTTTGTATAAAATCTTTTAATACGTTTTGGCCAGAGATATTATATTAATTAAATGTTGTATTAGGTTATAAAATAAGTTCGTAATGTTTTTTACTGATGATTTCAATAAAAGCTTCAGATTCTTGTAAATATCTTTAATCAATAATAAATGACCTATTTTGGTATATCACATTCCAGCCAAACTCCAATAATTTCTGCCGGGTCTGCAAAGATACGTGAGGACGGGTATCGTGATGGAAAACTATACCTTTGCGATTATGAGAGACAAAAATGATTTGAGACACTTGCGTGAGATATGTTAAGCGTTTCTGCGATATCCCGTGTCGTAGAGTGAGGGTTGTCTGTGACCAATGTTTGAATTTGGTTATCATCAACTTCCAAGTCAAAATTTCGGTTTGAACCAAACAAACCACTTACTTTCGTAAGTAAGTACGTACTTTCTCCTAAAGCATCATCGCCAAATACACTGCAAATTTTGTTAACCGTCTGTGCAGCGAATATTCATTTTTGGAAATAAAAAATCATTAAATGATGAATATGAATACTTTTCTCATCCATTTTTAGCAAGCAAAATACCACTTAAAGATAAGGAATCTCGGTTGAAACTGATGCATAAAACCACCTTAACTAACCTTTTTTTAGAATATGTAAACATTATTGACCGAGTAAATATGATTATATAAATACACATAATTAAATTGAAATATTAAAAACGGTACGAACTTATTTTACAATCCAATGTATAAACTTATCATTTCTCCAAGACTGGTTTTATATTTTTAAATAAAATAATTTGTATTCAAGTTAAAACACAAACACTATATAATTAAAAATTGCTTTCATGATTTACATTTATCTAGTTATAATTTTTAGAAATCCTAGGTAAAATACTTGATGCTCCTTATTACGTCACAAATAAACTCATTCATAAAGACCTTAACATCCCATTCGTTGCAGATTTGACCCAAAACAGATAT
>NW_027108213.1:65222-66659 GCF_000696795.3 Halyomorpha halys
AAATATTGAAAAACGCTAAGAACTTAGTTTACAACCCAATAGTTTTCAGGACCTTTGACAAAATAAATTTTAAAAACGTTGATTTTTCGTTTATTTGGAGAAAAACGGGAACGATTCACCGTATTTATTTCGGTTCTTTTTTTTATATTGATTGCAAAAACGCGAATTCAAACTAGTTAAGAGCTTTTTTTTTCCAGATTATTCTACTTGTACTCAACTTAAAATATTTTGGGTATATGTACAGTAATAGAGTGTTAATTACAAGTGTTATACTCATAGTACAAGAGTTGGGGATGTATTCTACAGTCTAATATTAAAAAAAGGCTGTTATTTCACCCCAATTTTTGATTACTTTAATGAAAACTAGGTATAATTACTAGTCAAAATTGATGAGTCTGCTAAGTATAGATAGGGGGAATAAAAAATGACGGCTGTTTAAAAAAAATAATTTTTCATTCGGAGTCTCTATATCTTAAAAACTACCAACAAAATTAGAAAACCTAATAAAACATCATTTAAAGTAGAGTAAATTTGCTAAAATATGAGCTCTAATAGAGCTATTTATGTTCAATAGTTCTCGAGATATAGCTTTCTAAAAAGCAACGTTTCATAAACAATGCGAAATAAGTTATTAGTGAATTTACTGTAGGAAATCTATATCATAGGAACTATGAGACGTACAGATAACCTAAAATTAAAGCTATTTTAATCTTCGAAGAATTAGTATATTTTCTGATATTTGAAAAAATATTTCCTTTATGAAAAAACATATATCAGAAACTATTAGACGTAAAGATGCCTGCCAACACTCAAAACAAAGCTTAATTAACGTGCTATAAATAAGTTCATGACACTTATATTTGTTGAGCTAGTAGTATTAATAATATTCACATATGAAATTATGTCCAAACAACTGTAAATATATATATTTTAGCCAATATCATGAAAACAACTACTCCTACAAAGATAAACATCATAAATATCTTTAATTTGAGTGCTAATAAACATCTGTACGTCCAATGGTTCCTGAGATATAGATTTCTCAAAATAAATTCTCTGACTTTTGATTTTCCAGTGCATTTATTAAGAAATATTGCTTTTTAAAAAGCTATATCACGAGAATTATTGAACGTAAAAAGCTCTTTTAGGGCTAATATTTAAGCAAAATTACTCTTCTTTAAATAATGTTCTTTTAGATTATCTAGGGCTGTTGGTAGTTTAAAAGATATAGAGCTCCGAATGAAAAAGTTTATGTTTATTATAATTTATGTTTTTTTTAACATTTTGAAACAGCCGTCAATTTTTTATTCCCCCTACCTATACTTGGCAGACTTATCAATTTTGTCTAGTAATTATACATAGTTTTCATTAAAGTAATCAAATATTGGGGTGAAATAAAGATCATATTTTAGCCAATTTGCTCTACATTAAATGATG
>NW_027108213.1:68979-72710 GCF_000696795.3 Halyomorpha halys
GCCCTGCAACGTGGGGCGAAACGTTGGCTCAATAAAATAGTATAATTCTACTATTTGATTTTTTTTGCGCACCCGGACCATATTCCATTCAAAAAATATTTATTTATTTCGACGTTCGGGGCTATGGAACAAAAGAGATAACAACCATCATTTAGAGACACATAAAATTGAAAATAAATGCTATACAAACAAATGTGGAACTATACAAAATATTGAATTGGGCCACCCATAGCTCAGTGGTTAGGACACAGTGTTACCAATTTGATGTCTTTTGGCGGTGCCGGTTCGAATCCGGCCTGGGACGTTGACTTTTTTCATTGAGTGGCGGTCCCACAAAATGAAGAACTTTGACCCCCAACCATGGTTAGGCAGTATAGGACTCCAATGGGAGTCTTAGCCGAAAAGGAAAAAAAAAATTGATTGATAATCATGGATCTGCTACCGTCTAATTCCATTATAATCAATTATTTTATATTATTCAATTTAATATTTTGTATAGTTCCATATTTGTTTGTATAGCATTTCTTTTCAATTTTATGTGTCTCTGAATGATGGTTGTTATCTCTTTTGTTCCATAGTCTTGCAGAAGACCTGAAACTCAGGTTCAATCAACCATATATACCGCCGTAATAAACCAGATATCATCTTTATAGTCTGAGAAAAAAGAAAGCAGAACTTATTGATGTCGGAATCCCAAAAAAATTAATATAAGCTCTACTGTGGGAGAAAAACTAAAGAAATATCAGGAATTGGCGATAGAATTGAAAGAACTGTATCACTGGAAAGGAGTTACCACAACTCGATTCATTATATCCACAGATGGTCTCGTACCAAAATGCACAGTGGCAGGCGTGAATGGTTTGGGAGTGCATATTGATGTACTAGGAGAGGCTCAACAGTCGGTTCTCCTAGATACAGCACTTAGTGCGAAAGGTTTTTAATATTTGAAACAAAAAAATAATGAATAACAAAAATATGAAGGTGGTTGGACTTATAGGTTCCCCACCTCAGAAACTCAACCTGCAATAGCTCGAAAAACTGAAAAAGATAATAATAATAATAACGAAGGCCTAACGAACCCGAAGGCCGAGCGGTACCGATACCACTAATTGCTCTCTACATACATCCTTCCAGTGATGCCCTTACAAACCCAATGGTAATGAATAAGTTTTAATGCAATCCTCCCATCTACCCCTCGGACGTTTACCTCACTCTCTCCCTCTCCGCCCCCTCCCAACCTCCCACCCTCTCTCTCTTCTTTTTGAATTATGATCGTAGATCATATAAAAAGAGTTTTAAATCTTGACCCTTTTGATCGGGTCTGGCATCCAGGTCTGCTCTATAAACTTCGTCAATTCCTACCCCCAACATATTTCCTTATAATCCGCTCCTTAGAGAACCTTTAAAGTAAATCATAACCTAGCCTACTCATCTCTCTTTTCTCAGTCCGCCGGTGTTCCTCAAGGTAGTCTCTTAGGTCCAATTCTTTATATGGTTTATACAGCTGACATCCAAACCCACCCTAACACAGTCCTAACAACATACGCTTATGACACATGTATACTTTCTGTAAACAACAACCCAATTAATGTATTACAAACACTACAGGCACACATAACATCTATTGAAGAATGGTGTAAAAATTGGAGAATCAAAATAAATCCTGACAGATCCCACCAGATCACCTTTACTCTCCGTCGTAAACCTCTGCCCTCCTGTCCTACAGTATCCTTTCTGAATACACCACTAATGCCTGTTGAACAGATTCGATACTTAGGACTCCATCTTGACTAGAGACTTACTTGGAATCCACACACACCGATTGCTATAACACATACTTGACAAAAGCTCTAAACTTCCCATTCACTACAAAAAATTAGTATACACTACAATAATCAGACCAATTTGGACATATGGAATTGAGCTCTGGGGCTCCGTCAAACCATCAAATTCTTCCCGCATCCAATCGTTACAATCCAAAATCCTACGTAAAATCCTTGATGCTCCTTATTACGTCACAAATAAACTCATTCACAAAGACCTTAACATCCCATTCGTTGCAGATTTGACAAAAAACAGATATGCGTCTTTTCATTCCAAACTCCTTAACCATCCTAACCCATTAATTCTTAATCTTTCATCCTTAACAATCCCTGATAATCTTCCGAGGCGTCTGAAAAGAAGATGGCCACGGGACCTTCTAATTTAAATTAATGTTTCTTTCTAATTTAACCAATGGGTGGTTCCTTCCCAAGATTTTCAAGTACATATGAAACATACTACATATTTACTTATTGTATTTACTATTCGTACAGTTGTAAATCACATTAAATAAATCGAAAAAAAAAAAGTTTGACCGAATTTTCATTTCGTACATTTAATATCTTATATCGCTTTCTCTGATGATTTTCTTTTCAATATTTATTTGAAATTATGTCATTTATTATTATTATATTGGCTAGCGGTTTCTGTCAAGAATCTTGAAAGTTGAAAGAATGTGGCCTCTTACGCTAAAGAACAGTGCCTTAAGTTTTTTTTTTTGTTTTTTTTAAATTAAAGTATTTCGTAAAATATTTGGACCGAAAAATGATTAATTAACTAAAGAATGTATAATACTACTTAACGCTGAGTTAAGAGAACTGTACCAGGTAAATATAATTCTCATTATAGCATTGCAGTAAATAAGAGATATACGGGGATGTAAGATTGTGGGACATAGTAACGAGCGGATCCCTAATATAATAATAAACATTGAACCGGCTGATAAACCTCCGAGGGGTAGATCGAAACGTAGATGGGTGGATTGCGTAAAGACTGATTTTGTACATTTGAATTTTGAGGATGTATATAGAGATCGATTGATAGTATCGACATCGAACCTCAGGGTTCGCCAAGCCGTTCTTCTTCTGCCTGAATGAGACGAAGGGGTCTCCCTGTTACTTCTCGTACCTCACTGCATCTCATGTCCGTTCCTTCAATTTAAATGGAAACGTTAATGGAACTTGGTCCTCGGATAACATCTAGTTGTCTTGCTTAGTTGGATGGCTCTGGAATTTCCACCAATTGGGGGTATCCTGCCATTGAGTACGACCTCCGCTCTTCCTGTCGTGTATTAGATCTCCTCAATCTGCAAGACGTGGGAGGGCCTCTCGTTGCCGCTGGAATGTCAGTGTCGATTTACCGCAGAAGATCTATATGCCGCGGGATTAGAGTTTATTCCAGCAATTGAGAGATATCACGGGCATCCTTCGTGTGCGAACCGGGATCAGGAAATAACAGGATAGATCCCACTACGCGGTATGTTACCACATCTTACATATCTGAATATCATCATTATTAAATGTATCAAAAAAAATCACAAGGATTAACGCCATGGTCAAGGTATTAGATAGATGTACACAATAAAGGCTCTATGAATGGAATATGGTCCGGGTGTACTGTTTAAGTGTACTTATATTAATTATTTTATTATTAATTTTCTATTATGTTTTACACTTTTCTGTATCCCCGCTCATTTTAATTTAAATACTTTTTTACTATGTTTACTTTACAATTATTTTCGTTATTGTGGCATAACTGCCATCCCCACTCCTCCCAATACCAACCGTCACTTTGTTTTTGACTGCCGTCAAAACAGGTATGCATTCTGTCTCATTTGATTTCTATTTTTTTTTCTTTTTTCATCTCTTTATTTGTACTTTCTTTAATATTTCTTCTCTTATCTATCTGTT
>NW_027108213.1:74000-75090 GCF_000696795.3 Halyomorpha halys
AAATAACAGGGGTATAAAATGAAAAGTAAGATATAATAAGAAAAATTAAAGGTTGTAAATAGTAAATGAAAAGGGTAATAGTAACAGATAGATAAGAGAAGAATTATTAAAGAAAGTACAAATAAAGATATGAAAAAAGAGAAAAAAAAAACAAATCAAATGATAAGACAGAATGCATACCTGTTTAGACGGCAGTCAAAAACAAAGTGACGGTTTTGTATTGGGAGGAGTGGGGATGGCAGTTATGCCACATTAACGAAAATAATTTGTAAAGTAAACATAGTATAAAAAGTATTTAAATTAGGTGAACAATAAATGGTAATATACATTATAGGGAGAGAAGAAATATTAATTTAAAAAAAACAAAAAAACATAGGAAAACAAAGGAAAAGTAAAGTATAAAATAATGGGATACAATGGGCTATTTTTTTTTTATTTGACTTAAACTCACCCCCTTCTTCGCTGAGCGTGGGCAACGATAAACGTATAACTAAGGATTAACCAAAATTTGCAAAGTGGGGCGATACGTTGATTACCATTTAACTGTTTTGTTTTGTTTTTTTACTATTTATTACCTTTATAAAATACCGCCCCCGAACAATTTTCGTACAATGTATAACATAAGATCAACTAAAGGTTTTTCAATTTGATTATTAATAACCGAAGTTATTGTAAATCCATTTGTTCCCAAACTCTCCGTACACATGTAGAAGTACAGATGAGCAGATACAGTCCTATAAGCCCTTATGATCCACTATCAGTTAAAAAGCCTGTTAAGCAGTTCGGGACCTAAAGGGAAGATTTATCGGCAACTAAGAGCATTAATTAGAAGAGGCTAAGGGACGCAGTATTTTAACGAGAGCCAAAGTGGTTCTGGAACTTGTCGAATAAATCTTCCTTCCAGAGCGTGGCTCGAACCAAGTCCTCCTCCTGCTATCTATATGGCTTATTTCGATAGGCTTTCCATTATCAGCGGGGTTTCCGTTCGGGAAACTTGAATTAGCCACTTGCAATGGCTATTCAGAAGGGTAGTTCCATTTATTCGGCATATAAAATTATTCAATATTAAATAAATAAGTCCCAATACAAC
>NW_027108213.1:77660-78809 GCF_000696795.3 Halyomorpha halys
AACCATCTTCTCCTCGTTCATCATCCACGGTCAACTATCTCTCATAATTACAAACACTAAAATGTATAGAATACAAATTAAGAATAATACATAGAACGATTACTTACAATTATTTCATAATTTTATAACTATGTCTTAGATAGCTGAAGTATTAGTGGGAATAATTCATAAGACTGGCTCTTATTTTTTATTTTATTTTATTTCTTTTAGATAATCACTATTTAGTCTTAAACTATGCATTAAAATTTTTATGCAATGTAAACAAGCCGCCAATATCGTTTTGGCATGACGTCATTTCGACATAAACATACGTTATTATTATCTATTCTGTGCAAGTGTTATTTTAATTGATTTCGTATTTATAAGTTTTTTAGTTAAGTAAATATTTATTATGAGTTATATACCTTATCGTTCTTTCGCACTACCTCATTGCAAAAATACTGGCTAGAAGGGATCCAAAATTATTATAGAAAAAATAATAGATTATGTTTTTATGAAGATCTAGTACAAGAGCCGGGAAGAAAAAACAAACAAGTTATTTCACCCTAGTTTTTTATTACTTTAGTGAAAACTATGTATAATTCCTAGTCAAAATTGATGAGTCTGCCAAGTATAGGTAGGGGGAATAAAAAATGGCGGCTGTTTCAAAACCTTAAAAAAACATGAATTTTTCATTCGGTGCTCTATATCTTAAAAACTACCAACAACACTAGAAAATCTAAGAGAACATTATTTAAAGCAGAGTAAATTTGCTGAAATATTAGCCCTAAAAGAGGTATTTACGTCTAATAGTTCTCGAGATATAGCTTTGTAAAAAGCAACATTTCTTTAAAACCTACTGAAAGATTAGATGAATTTATTTTGAGAAATCTATATCTCAGGAACTATGTGACGTACAGATGTCTATTAGCACTCAAATTAAAGCTAGTTTTATGGACTATAAAAACGTTTATGACCTTTACCTTTGTAGGAATAATAGTTTTAATGATATTTGCTAAAACAAATTGATTTATAATTGTTTGGACAATAAGTTTGATTTATGAATAACTTCATTTCAGAAACCATTAAATGTACAGATGCCTGCCAGCGCTCAAATTAAAGCTAGTTAAATTTACTACAAAATAGTTAATTATGTTTATCTTTGTAGGA
>NW_027108213.1:80740-82418 GCF_000696795.3 Halyomorpha halys
CGCTGGATTCCCTACCACTTTGGAGGAAACAAAGTTATAAATATAACCCACAACATTATATATTAACCATAAGGCATATCAAGGGCGAAACAACAAAACATTACTTGTTTGAACTGAGAGCAAACCGAACTTCGGAAGGCATAGAGAGACAAAGCTTAAAGGACTAGGACTTCATTATCTTTGGGACTTTGTAGAGACTACTTAGTTAAGTCCTGGTGTTAGCCTGGGAAATACCGGGTGCTTCGACCGCACGCCTCTGTGCCGATTCTCCTCGCTTTTCGTCCCCTCAAGTAATGCATCCCCACTAATCGATATTTAAATGACGTATTTCGTTTTTTAAATCGAAATATTCCATGCCTTTTTAAATTTTAAACAGAAATATTATTAAATCCACCTCAAATTGGCCATGCCTTTTTGTAGAAACGCTATATATTTTTTTTTTTATTTAATAATTTATTTATTGTTATTTACAACTGTATACAAATATATACAAGTAAATTTGCTGTAGGTGACATTGTCACATGATACAAACATGTGGAGAACCTACCCACTGATAGAACTCCAATAACATTTCTAGAGGAGAAGATCTCGAGGCCATTTCTTTTCAGACGCCTAGGAGCATTATTAGGTAATGAAGAAGCCAGGTTAGAAACAAGTGGATTTGGATGGTTGAGAAGTTTATCGCGGAAGGAATGGTATCTGGTTCTGGCCAAATCGGCAACATATGGAATATTGAGGTCCTGATGGATGACTTGATTTGTGACAAAGGAAGGAGCATTAAAGATTTTACGAAGGATTTTGGACTGTAAGATTGGATTCTGGAGGAATTTGATGGTTTAGTGGAGCCCCCAAAGCTCAATTCCGTATGGATTAGCAATTTAGACCGTTTGTCTAGTAAATGTTGTAATAGTCGGAATCTACGAGCAGTTTCTTGTCTTTTTAGTCTTGTATGAGAATTGAACGAGGCCAGTCGTTGTCATATATAGACATGTGTCATCGGCATACATGGTGAGGATAGTGTTAGGACGGGTTGGGATGTCAGCTATGAAAACTGTATAAAGGATAGGACCAAGGATACTACCCTGATGTACAGGAATGCATTAAAAGAACAAATACACAATTTTGGTAGCTTTATTGAGTATCTTCCTATCTACAATACAACACTATACTGTTTGCACTATACAATGCAATCTACTTCACATGGTTAATTATCTTCTTCCAATGGAAAACAAATAGTTATAATATATTGTATTTACTGTAAAGATTATTTGTTGTAAAAATAAAAGTTAGAAAAAAAATTTCTGTTATATATCGTGTATATACACTACATATGTTTGTAGTGTATATATATGTCCGATTATGGATTGATTGGTATGCTGTGTTTTAAAGCATTTCTCTCTTTGGAAAGTCAATTGTCACAGAAAAAAATAAATAAGTAACATATAAAATCGTAGGTCTTGAATAATGACTGATTTCGACTGAGTGGACGCATGCGCAATGGGCGTTTTCAGTTTCTCCGGTCTGATTAATGTTTTCATTTCAGGATAAGTGATTAAATTGTTATTTTTTTAACTTAACTAAACCTAAACATGTGCGTTTCGAAAGATAGAGTGACTAATTCAATAAAGATAATAATTCTATTTCAATTATTGTGATTAATGTATTTCTTATATTAGGG
>NW_027108213.1:83515-84032 GCF_000696795.3 Halyomorpha halys
TATAACATGTCGACTATAAAGAGATTTGAATCATTACTCTAACTTATTTACTTTTGTATATACACAATGAATATATTTGGTCGAGCCATTTATTTCTCTTTGTGTAGCTAATAGAGCGAAATGATATTTGACACCGTAGAGTTGAATAAATACAAATGGCGGTGGAGAATACTCTTTGAATAGAGAACTCTTTGTCAAATTGTAATTATTCTAAACCTGGCGCTAAGTCCATTAGTGCCCTAAAGGGGAGGGTTCTGTTTAAATTGTGAGTAATGGCCTAATCTCGGATTATCCTTTGTCCTGTTGTGTCCTTTTTTTAATCCTCCGACTTATAGAGTTTGACAATTATTTAAAATGTCCTCTCCCTCGATTGAAAGGGTAAACATCCAAACTAAGTAATCCACAGTATGTTCAGTTTGGCTGAGTAATAGTCAATATGTATTTACTGTATACTATTACTTCAATTATACTTTATACTTTTTTGTTTTTAAATAATTAGTTAATCCCATCAAATCAC
>NW_027108213.1:89147-89830 GCF_000696795.3 Halyomorpha halys
GCGTGTGACCTATTCGAAGGCGCGTCAAAATCACCTCCTCTTTGCGCACATCTCTAGTTGATGATATCCAAGGGGAGATGTCCCTTCTAATTTCCCTCAATTTGTTATGGGAAACATTTTCCCACAAAAGATTGATCTACATGACTGTAAGAAGGCCAATCTGGACATACGGATTTGAGCTTTGGGGTTCCACTAAATCTTCGAATCCAATCATTTCAATCCAAAAGCCTTCGTAAAATCCTCAATGCTCCATACTTTGTCACCAATAAAATCATACATAAAGACATTAAGATTCCATATGAAACCGATCTAGCCCGAACCAGATATCACTCCTTCCATTATAAACTCCCTAACCACTCAAACCCCCTAGTTTCTAACCTGGCTTCATCTTTCATTCCTGACAATGCTCCGAGGCGCCTGAAAAGAAGATGGCCACGAGGCCTACTAAGGTAAAACGTCATTAGAGTGCTACCAATGGGTAGTTTCTCTACAGGCCTGTAATACTCCAATTTGACTGAGATCAAATTTGCTAAATGTATTATAATGTACAGTTGTAAATAGCAATAAAAAAATATTTCTTTCTTTTTTTTTTTAGTTGTCTTATTGATTAATCCACATATTTTATTAACATGTGTAAACAAACACTCACATGAATATTTATATAAACATAAAGACAGGTTAAG
>NW_027108213.1:89880-92428 GCF_000696795.3 Halyomorpha halys
TTTTTAGTTGTCTTATTGATTAATCCACATATTTTATTAACATGTGTAAACAAACACTCACATGAATATTTATATAAACATAAAGACAGGTTAAGGACTCATCGGCTCCGATGAAATTGGAACGGAAGAGGAAATTGGGGGGAGGTTGGCTAATTCAGTTTGTCCAACTCGGCGCCCCCCTCACGTGTCGGCAAAAATTGGCATCGCCCGAGGCCCCCCGTATCTGGACGTGACTATGGCTCGGGCTGTTGGAAAATATATTAACCGCGATTCGGCCTGCCAAATATCAGGCGATTGAATCTCAAAATCGATAGTCGATTTTCTATTTTTCTTATGGACACACCAAGAGAGTAACTTAGGTATCATAAAAAAACAACAAACTTAAATAGAAATGCACCTTGTATTGGTTTTGTTTTATTTATTTGTATTACCTTGTATTGGTATATAGGTATTTATTTGAATGTTACAAATATTATTGAGACCACATTTCGATGATAAATTTATAGTTTTAATATAAATTATACTTAAATTTGAGGTGTAGATAGTTGACCTTAGAACAAATTCAAGTATAATTGGAGAAATTTGCCGGGGGGTGCGGTCAGCAAAGAACAACATAAATAATCAAAACCATATTTATTTATTTTATGCCGACGTTTCGACCTGAATTTGAGGTCCTCATCAGGGCTATAGAACAAAAGAGATAACAACAACATTAGAGAAACATACAATTGAAAATGAATAGTATACAAACAAATTTAGAAGTATACAAAATATTGAATTAAATCATAAATGATAAAAATTGATAACTGATAATTGAATAATAAAAAAATTTTTATTGATTGATAATCGTGGAATTGGATGTTGTTATCTCTTTTGTTCTATAGCCCTGATGAAGAACTGAAATTCAGGTCGAAACGTCGGCATAAAATAAATAAATATGGTTTTGTTTATTTATATTGTTCTTTGCTGGCCGCACCTCCCGACAAACTTCTCCAATTATATTTAAATTTGTTCCTTAGTTAGTTTTTTATAAGCTTATCAAATTTTTAATTATGCGAAACCCTCAATGGAGTAAGCATGACGGTTCTTTTAGTACAAGAGGCCAAGAAGAGAAAAAGGCAGTTATCTCAACCCAATTTTTGATTACTTAATTAAAAACTAGCTATAATTACTAGTCAAAATTGATGAGTCTTCCAGGTATAGGTAGGGGGAATAAAAAATGGCGGCTGTTTCAAAACGCTAAAAAGTAATTAATTTTTTATTCGGAGCTCTATATCTTTACAACATTAGAAAATTTAAGAGAACATCATTTCAAGTAGAGTAAATTTGCTGAAATGTAAATCCTAGTAGAGCTATTTGCATTCAATAGTTCTCGAGATTAGCTTTTTAAAAAGCAATATTTCATAAAAATGTACAGAACGTACTGAGACGTAATCTCAAAAACCATTTGGCACAGATGTCTGTTAGCACAGAAATTAAAGCTCGTTTAATGGGCAATGAAGTGGTTTAATACCTTTATATTCGTAGCAATATTCGTCTGTTTCATGATATTTGCTAAAATAAATTAATTTATAGTTGTTAGGACAAATTTTCATTTGCCAAATTTAGATTTCACATGCGAATATTATAAAAACTACTATCCCTACGAAGATAAGTGTCATAAACTACTTTATAGTAAGTTAAAATACCTTTATTTTGAGTGTTGGCAGACATATGAGCGTCTTATGGTTCCTGATATATATTGTTTCAGAAATCAAACACTTTATCTCAGTAACTAGAAATTAACATTCTGCGAATTAATTTTGTTATATAAATAATACTCCTATGAAGATAAACGTTATAAACTACTTTTTAGTACAATTATTTAGCTATAATTTGAGTGCTATTTGATATCTGTATGTCGAATGGTATTTGAGGTATATATTTCTAAAAATAAATTGTCTAACTTCTGATTTTCAGCGCATTTTTTATGAAATGTTACTTTTTAAAAGGCTATATCTCACGAGAACTATTGAACGTAAAAGTTCTATTAGGGCTAACATTTTCTTTACTTTAAATGATGAAATCTAAGAGAGGTTTTCTAGTGTTGTTGGTATTTTTAAAGATATAGTGGTCCGAATTTTTTTTTTTATTACTGTTTTGAAACAGACACCAGCTTTTATTCACCCTAACTATAATTTGTGTACTCATCTATTTTGACTAGTAATTATAGTAGCTTACTATAATTATCGTAGTTTACATTAAAGTAATCAAAAATTTGGGTGAAATAACTGCCTTTTTTCTCCTCTTGGGCTCTTGTACTAACATGTACAATGTACTCAGTTAGACACTATTGAACGTTAATAGCTCTATTAGGGCTCATATTTTAATATATTTACCCTTCTTTAAATTATATTCTCTTAGGTTTTTTAGTGTTGTTGATAGATTTAAAGAAATAGAGTTCCGAATAAAAAATATATTTTCTTTTTTACGTTTTATACTAAAATGGTGCCAAAACTGGAGGATTAAAATAAATTCCAATAAATCCCACCAAATCACATTTACCCTT
>NW_027108213.1:93343-94646 GCF_000696795.3 Halyomorpha halys
TGACGGTATTCAAGTTACGAACCCATCTGAGAAGTATAAATAAGATATATTATTATTATTGGCGCGACAGACCGTGAAGGCCCAAGGCCTCGTGCGATGTACTAAGGAAATATACATCGCGCGTTTCATAACGTGATTTGATAGGGTGGGTTCGTCACTCCCACGCCTATTTTTTTTAGTGTCATCCATTGGCTAAAGGGCCTCAAAAATACCCGGGGGGGAGGCTGTGAGTGAGTATTGTATAATTATATGCTTGAAAAAAATCCCGGATAGGACCGAGGACTCGAACTCGCAAACTTTGGGTTGGCGGACTGGCGCTTTCCATGCTGCTACTGTCATTCCCTAAATAAGAAAAATATTATAAAAAAAAAAAAATTAAAGAATACAATTTTTATAGTAACACATTTTAATGAAATAACTATAAAAAAAAGGAAAAAATAATAAAGTTGAGACAATAAAAATATAAATAAAGATATAACAGAGCGTAGAGACCTCTTATATAACATTAGCGTGGACAGCGGACCGAAACGTAATTAAAAACCAACAAGAGGTGGGCGCAATTTGGACATCACTGTTCCAATGTTTTCCTTCTATTATAGAGGAAGAACCAGCTAGCTCCTCGTTATATAGAGGATAGTACTCCAGTCATTTAATTACTCCGTAATAATTAATACACAATACATATATCTTCTTATATCTCATATAAACATATATAATAAGAAATGAGGATAAATATTTATAGTTATAGAGGTACAACTATTTTTTTATTTTTTTGATGTACCATTTTTAAGAAATACAGTTTCACAGTTCCAAAGTAGGATTTCCCTCAATTATATTCATAGTGAATTTCGTACATTATAAGAGATTGTAGCTCTATTTTGTCTTTGTCTTTCGTAGTGGTGTAAAGTTCAAGTATAGTGGATTTTTTTTTTATGTAATAGCATAATCATTTTTATTTTTGTTACATACCAACACCCTCAGAAGGGAAATCAAAAACCCTATGCAATATTAAAAACAAAAAAATTTAAGCTATTACATACAAAAACACGGCTTCTTTATCCAAACCTATTTTTTTAAATAAAACTTTCGAAATCACATTCAAGTCAAAATTAAAGACTTCTTTTTTTTAAACAGTAACAATTGATTACAAAATAAATATCGAATATATACAAATATACATAAGGATTTGGTTAAAAAACAAAATGTAAATAGAATTGAAAAAAAAATACATACCTAATAAGGCTGATTATTCAAATAAATTTTTTTATTTACCTGAAATGAAAGAAAATACAATTATTACTAT
>NW_027108213.1:96353-98018 GCF_000696795.3 Halyomorpha halys
GGTTTACGACGGAGAGTAAAGGTGATCTGGTGGTGTAATTAAAATTAAATTAGAATTTATAACGTAAATATAGTTAAGGAAGTTGTTATGGTGCTCGTATAATATATAAATACATCACTGTGGCTCGTCACATATAATAACATTGCACGCTGCAATGGGATTACGGCCTGTATACGGGGACTGTAAGGGAGTCTACAGTCCGCTGCCTAGAGTATAGAGGCTGAGCACACCGCTTTTGAGGTAACTGGAGTTTTGGGGTTCGTTTCAGGACCCTCACCCACCTAATTTTCAACTGACCATCATCATCAACATCTGGATGACGGCGGATGTTGCGGAAGTGCGAAATATAATCGATATGCGAGTTAACGAACGCTATATTATTTAACAGCTATTATTATAAACAGACTATCATTATAAACTATAGACATCTGGCACATTTCGACAGACACTGACTATAGAGAAAGTGACCTTTTCTTAGTATTCTATACCATTATAAAAAAAAGCAAGGGTTGACACAGGCAGCAAGTACAAGCTGTTATCTCTCAATGGACTTGCATCAGTCTAACTATTTTATGGTTAACACATGTAAGTCAGTTCTCACGAGTCCTTGGGTCATTCCAATTTCTTAGAACTCCGACCACCCAACTCTTTTCACCACGCCTTTTTTCCCCTTCCAGATTTTTCCTAAATTTTCAGATTGGTCCAAACCCCTTCTCCTATTTCATTATTCTTTCTATCCCCTCTTCCTCAGAGTACATATATATTTTCTAGACTAGATAGCTAAGTAAGATATAAGTTAGAAGATAGAGACTGAGTAACATGTAGTTCTTGTTAATATATTGGAATAAAGTCATTTTAGTCTTCACTGATTTTTGAGAAAGTTATCTTGCGCATATTGACCCCCCTACTGTGAGTGACTTTTTTCTCCCATTATTTCACCGAACATATTTTTGTTATTTGTTTCTAATTTACTTATAATTTCTTGTGTAAAGAAAATTGATTTTTTTTTTTTTTATTTATAGATATATATCGAAATATTTTCTCTTCTTACTTCACAATTAACTCTTTTTATTTTTTTGTAACAACAAGCAACATTAATTTTTTTAAATTTTTATTAGTATATATTTTAATTTAATTAAATTTGTGATGCTCCTTATCACGTCACAAATAAACTCATTCACAAAGACTTTAACCTCCCATTCGTTGCAGATTTGACCCAAAACAGATATGCGTCTTTTCATTCTCAAATTCTCAAACTCCTTAACCATACTAACCCATTAATTCTTAACCTTTCATCCTTAACAATCCCTGATAATCCTCCGAGGCGTCTGAAAAGAAGATGGCCACTGGACCTTCTAGTTTAAATTAATGTTTGAAGTACCACCAATAGGTGGTTCCTTCCCAAGATTTTCAAGTGTACATGAAACATACAACAAATTTCACCGGTGATTCATAGGGGCCCGGCTGTGGTTGCTGTCCTGAGTGGATATTCTCATGGAAGTAGATCGCCGTACGTCTGGCCGCCTTGTCCTCTGGGAGGATGAGTCGAAGAAGTCCACCCGCCGTGGGTAAAATTACTAAGCAGGCGAAGATGGCCAGGATGCTGGCAACTATGTGTGTGTAGTGAGGAGACGATACGTCTGTGCACATCAAGAGACTCACAAA
>NW_027108213.1:99116-100998 GCF_000696795.3 Halyomorpha halys
TTTATCATATTATCACCTAATATAAACTGAGAGTTTTTTCTATTTATTTACTGACAATATAAATAATAAATATTAAATAAATTGTTGTTATACTAAAGAGCAAATTAGGCAAGTAGATATAAAGGGGAAAGGAGAAAGGAGACAGCTGAGCTAGGAGGCAGGAAGATTAATAACCTAAGCAATTAACAAGATGGCCGCTAAATAAAGACAAACGTCTGGGATGACTCTCTGTCTCCTTTATCTTTATCCTTATCTCCTTTCCTTTACTTTATTTTTCATCTCCTTCTTTTTATCAGTTTTATAACTCAGGTGGTCATTATCATTTTTCCTCATTTAGGATGACCTATAGTTAAAGCTCATCAAATGGTTTCCTTTGCGAAGACATTAAAAAAAAAAGAATAATTAATAGTGTATATAATAATACAATATATAAGATATACAATATGTGTATGTAGATATACAATTATAATATATATTTAATTAGGTGAATTAGTACACAAAGGCACCTCTAAAGCGACTAACCAAGGTTTTACTAACCGTATTCATAAAAAAAACTGTTCACCGATTTCCTTTTTACTTTCATTTGCCTATATATGGAGTATATAGTCAGAGGAAGCTTTAGGCCGTACCATTACGTTTCTTCATTTCATCCCTATTCAGTTCTGGTTGGAGTTAGTTGTAGCCATGTTGAAAGCACTACAATTTAATATGTATTCATTATTGTTCATTTTTTATTGTTCTTTTTTTCCCCGTTGGCTATACAGACCTTGTAGTTCTTTGGCCGACCGAACCAGTCTTACAGACTCATTAAGCTCGTTAAAAGGTTTAGAAAATTTCCTGCATCCATTTTTACTTAATTCTCTACACAATATGGGTATGTATGTTACATTCATATGTAACAAGTCATGTACGAATCGCCGATCACGCTGCAAGAGAAGCACTCGAACTTCCGGGACGGATTAAAGCAATTTTAACTCCATAAGAAATAAGCAAAACTCTTGAAAAGGAAGTCAAATGGCAATCTTTGTGGAATAAAAGCACAAGGAGTAAATTAAAAAATATTAAAAATGATGTCAAGCCCTGGGGTACCTCCAGTCGCAAAGGCCGTAGAGAGGAAGTTGTACTGACTAGGCTGAGAATAGATCACACGAGGCTCACCCACTCCTATCTTATATCAAAAGAAACGCCTCCGAACTGCAGTATTGCTACAAAAATCTGACACTAAGCCATATTTTCCAACAATGCGCCTATTTCACACCACACCTCAATAGCTTAGGTTTAAACACTAATATTTCAAAAACCCTCGGATACGTTGATAAAACAATAGAATTAGTCTTTCAGTTTTTTAAATCAAAACATTTACTGATAAAAATATGACATTTAACGGGGGAAAAATAATAAATAATCAAATTAAAAAATAAATAAAATCACGCCTGTCGGTCGTGGACCACAGCTTTCCAGTTTGCTGCATACATGTCTTTCGCATCTGTGTTGATTCTGTCAATCCATCTGGCTTTTGGCCTCCCACGTGGTCCCTTGGCAACTATACTGGCATTCATTGTTGTATAGTGGCTTACTGATGGATTGCTTCGAGCCACATGTCGTGCCCATATTAACCTCTTTGCCTTCATATCATGAGATATTGCCTTACTAGTCTCTGCAAACTGTGTCAGTTCTTCTCCTCAATCTGTTAAGACTCTGGTCCCAGATCGCTCCTGTAATTGTACGGAGAAATCTCTGTTCAAATTTCTTAACTATGCTTCCTAGGGTACTTGTTAGAGCCCTGGCATGTATATACATATATATATACATATATACACTTGTAATATCTTGCTTTTGCTGGTGAAATAATTACTTCAAGAAATTAATATACGCAGTAGTT
>NW_027108213.1:101743-102200 GCF_000696795.3 Halyomorpha halys
ATATATATATACATATAAAATAAGAAAACACGAGAACAAGTTTGAGAGAATTGTTGAGTTTGAAAATTGGTAAGTAAGGTCGAGAATACCAAGTGGCCTCCGAGGACTAAGGACGAAACCGGTGCCCTATGAATAAATCAGCAGTCGTTCCTTCCAATTTTGCTCGAGCCACTATTCGCTGGAAGATCACTCCGTCCGCATAGGAATGATCCTTCCTGTCCTCAGCCAAACTCCAGTAAATGAAAAATCTCTTAGCGACGATCAAGTCATCCCCAAAGTTTGTCAACTTACAAGTGAAAACATCGTGAGCAGATAGATCACTCAATCATACATAAGTGTATATATAATTTGTTTTTCTCGACTATTAATGTATATATTTTTCTTGTTCTTATGCATCAGAAAATAATAAAACAACTGAGGTTACGTTTCGAACTTTTATTGTTCTCATAGTAATGCC
>NW_027108213.1:104443-104876 GCF_000696795.3 Halyomorpha halys
ATAGGTAATTTAAAAATATAATAATTAACATTAAAATGTTAATAATGACTTGAAATAAAAATGATTTTCAATTGTAAAAATACTTTTATCCAAAAATATTCTTGCCATCTTCAGTGTATCAGTGAGTCCTGTTTCTTACTGAATCCAAGCATTTTTTATTCGATCTCTTTTCCTCAAATTCACAATAGTTCTTCTTGCTACATCCTAATTATTTTTTCACTTTAGTAAAAACTATGCATAGTTACTAATCAAAATTGATTATCCTGCCAAGTATAGTTAGGGGAAATAAAAAAACGGCGATTGTTTAAAAACTCCAATTACTTCATTAGTTTATACTTTTTTTTTTTTAATAATTTATTTATTGTTATTTACAACTGTATACATATATACACATTAAGTGATTTTTCTGTAAGTGATATTCTGACATGATACA
>NW_027108213.1:104926-105287 GCF_000696795.3 Halyomorpha halys
TCCGAAGGGTAGACCAAAACATAGATGGGAGGATTGCATTAAAACTGATTTAGTAGATTTTGGTTAGAAGGGGCGTCACGAGAAAAATGAATTTCGTGAACGACTGGTGGTATCGGCATCGCACCTTCAGGTTCCCTTATTATTATTAATATAATTATTAAACATTGAAATATATAAAATACAAATCAATGTTTTAAATAAATTGGAGTTATGGCAATTGTCAGATTCTCCACTCAAGTTGAGTGTTTAAGGCTTTAGCGCACTTGCTCAGCCTCCACTGGCTCATTACCAGTGATGCGGCGAGAGGGATGCGCTGGCATCTCTTGAGCTCTGCTCTACCCCTCACACGTGGGGGATAGAG
>NW_027108213.1:106256-106787 GCF_000696795.3 Halyomorpha halys
TTTTTTTTTTAATAATTTATTTATTGTTATTTACAACTGTATACATATATACACATTAAGTGATTTTTCTGTAAGTGATATTCTGACATGATACAAAAATGTGAAGAATCTACTCATTGATAGAACTCCAAAAACTAAAGGAGAAGATCTCGAGGCCATCTTCTTTTCAGACGCCCTTCTTTTCAGGAGGTTAGGTAGTGAAGGAGAAGCCAGGTTAGAAACGAGTTGGGAAGTTTATCATGGAAGGATTGGTAACTGGTTCTGGCCAAGTCTACTATATTTATATCTATATTATATCTACCTATATTTTTTAATTCGAAGCTCAACATCTTTCAAACTACTAACAAAACTATAAAACATCATTTAAAGTCGAGTGAACTTATAAAAACATGAGCCATGACAGGGATTTTTTGCGTTCATTGCATTTTTTTTTTTTTAAAGTAACATTTCATGAAATACTAAAAACTCATTAGTCAGTGAATTTAGTGTGCAGAATCTTTATCTCTGAAACCATCAGGCGTGCAGATATAT
>NW_027108213.1:106837-107170 GCF_000696795.3 Halyomorpha halys
ATGCGGCGAGAGGGATGCGCTGGCATCTCTTGAGCTCTGCTCTACCCCTCACACGTGGGGGATAGAGTGGGCTCAGGGATCCTCAGGTCGATTGTATAAATATTGTATATAAGAGTGTAAATGTGACTAGAGATTATATTTTTTTTTTCATACATACAGTTTGATTTTGTTCATTTTGTTTATCCTTCTGTTTGTATATATTTTAAGAGAGTTTTTTTTTCATTCATTTATTTATTTGTATTCTTATTTTATTTTATTTTAGTATGAATGTGATCATTCATCACTATTACCTATTGCCCACAATTGTGTGGCAGATTGTAATATCTATCAATA
>NW_027108213.1:110899-111570 GCF_000696795.3 Halyomorpha halys
AAAAACTCATTAGTCAGTGAATTTAGTGTGCAGAATCTTTATCTCTGAAACCATCAGGCGTGCAGATATATATTAGCATTCAAATTAAAGTTAGTTTAATTTTCAGTTTTTCTGTTTATGGCTAAGTCCTTGGTAAGTATTGGCTAAGTAAATTGGTCAATATCTCTCTTGTCAAGCTGTCAGCAGTCAAAAATTAAGAACTGGAAATTGTGTAACTGTCAGTCATGTAGCCATTTGTTGTCATGTTGTATGTTAAATATTTTAAATTTTAAATAAAGGAGGAGAAGATGGTCGGGGCTGTGGTCAGTAATAAACACAAATAAGTAAAACATTGATTTGACCGTTTGTAACAAAATTTTTATTAAAAATAGTACATAATATCACTATTTGAGTTTAATTTGATTGGACCCGGACCAAATTCCATTTATTAAAACATATTTATCTCTGCAGACGTTTCGACCTGAATTTCAAGCCTTCAACAGGGCTTAAAAAACGCTATAACAATTTGTATTCCAAGAAAAATAAAATAATATACAAACTAAAAACATAAAAATGTAAATAATAATGAATTAAGTAGATAGTAGATGATATTAATAGGAGATAAAGATCATATGCAAATTTCATTATGTTAATTTTTTTTCATTATTTACATATATTTAATAATTAATGCT
>NW_027108213.1:111620-112464 GCF_000696795.3 Halyomorpha halys
TAAAGTAACATTTCATGAAATACTAAAAACTCATTAGTCAGTGAATTTAGTGTGCAGAATCTTTATCTGTGAAACCATCAGGCGTGCAGATATATTTTAGCATTCAAATTAAAGCTAGTTTAATTTTCTGTTTTTCTGTTTCTGGCTAAGTCCTTGGTAAGTATTGGCTAAGTAAATTGGTCAATATCTCTCTTGTCAAGCTGTCAGCAGTCAAAAATTAGGAAATGGAAATTGTGTAACTGTCTGTCATCTACTCATTTGCTGTCATGTATGTTAAATATTGTTCAGGAGGAGAAGATAGTCGGGGGTGTGGTCAGTAATATACACAAATAAGTAAAACATTTGTTTGACCGTGTGTAACAAAATTTTTATTAAAAATAGTACATAATATCTCTATTTGAGTTTAATTTGATTGCACCCGGACCATATTCCATTTATTAAAACATATTTATCTCTGCAGACGTTTCGACCTGAATTTCAAGCCTTCAACAGGGCTTAAAAAACGATATAACAATTTTTAATGAAGAAAAAAATAATAATATACAAACTAAAAACATAAAAAATAATATACAAACATAAAAACGTATATAATAATGAATTAAGTAGATAGTAGATGATATTAATAGGAGATAAAGATCATATGAAAATTTCATTATGTTAATTTTTTATCATTATTTACATATATTTAATAATTTCTTACATATTTTATTTTCTTAATTCCAATTAATTGAAATTTATTTTAATAAATAATAAAATAAATTAATTTAAATTTTGTTAATTCCATTAAAAAGGAAAAAAAGAGCGCGGATAGCTCTGGGGTAAGGCGAGGACACGAGTTCGAATC
>NW_027108213.1:113119-113485 GCF_000696795.3 Halyomorpha halys
CTGTAGGACAGGAGGGCAGAGGTTTACGACGAAGGGTAAAGGTGATCTGGTGGGATTTACCTTTCGAATTCAGAATATTCTCTTAGTTTAAAAACCAAATTGTGTCTATACCACTACAATCCATGAAGGGTGAGATTTGCATTACTTTGTAAGGAGTATTGTTACTAGACAAACATTTGTGCAAGGAGGTGATTTGCCCAGAACGCTCAACCACCAGATTTTTCCTCAATTAAGGGTACCTACTTACGAGGCTGGGTGGATCCCGGAGGGCTGCAGAACCCACAGGGCTGACTACGCCTACAGAAAAGCAGTAAATAATTGTCTTTCACAGCAGGATTCGAACCCGCCTTCTTGGAGATAATAGCA
>NW_027108213.1:114403-115244 GCF_000696795.3 Halyomorpha halys
TGTTATTTTATTTTTATTCATGTCTGAATTAAGGATTGTTAACTAGTTTTGTTTTTAAGCACTGATGAAGGACTGAATTTCAGTTCAAAACTTCGGCACTATTATCTAAATTCATCTTATTATCTAAATTTACCGACCATCTCCTCCTCATAAACAATGTATTCTATAAACACCTCATTATAAATATTGTTTAATTTGCCTGGGTTCAGATATAATTTGAATCAATTTATAGTAAGTACTGAGTATACTTTTATAGTTAAGGTGTGCAATGACGGGAACAAATCTGTGAAGGCTTGGTGATTTGGACGAAATGGTCCAGCATGGTTCTATTTGACTGTAACTATACTTGTATATATATGTATATGTATGTGTATATATATGTACAGTATGATTGGTCACGCAACCAAGTATTGACCTTTCGAATTTTTTTTTAAATTTATTTAATGTAATTTACAACTGTACAAAATAATACAATAGGTAAATATGTTATATGTTTCATATACACTTGAAAATCTTGGGAAGGAACCACTCAATGGTGGTGCTTCAAATATTAATTTAAATCGGAATGTCCCGTGGCCATCTTCTTTTCAGACGCCTCGGAGGATTATCAGTGATTGTTAAGGATGAAAGATTAAGAATTAATGGGTTAGGATGGTACATATTTGTTTTGGGCCAATTCTGCAACGAATGGGATGTTAAGGTCTTTGTGGATGAGTTTATTTGTAACGTAATAAGGAGCATCATGGATTTTACGTAGGATTTTGGATTGTAAGGATTGGATGCGGGAGAAATTTAATGGTTTGGTAGAACCCCAGAGCTCAATTCCATATGTCCAAATCGG
>NW_027108213.1:120971-121384 GCF_000696795.3 Halyomorpha halys
CTCCCTTTCCTGGAGCGATGACCCGGAACGGAGACAAGGTCCTTAAAGGCGAAGGCATCTTGTAGGGCTAAGATATAGAGGATCTTCCCAGGGACATAGTTAGCAATAGGGGGAATATTTAAATGTACTGTAGGCTAATATATACGGAGGAGGCATTCAATTTATATTTAAATAAATATCTTTATTTTTAAACTAATCAAAAATAAATTGAAAATAATATATAATTCAAAAAGTTTTAAAATAGATAATAAATTTCTTCATTTTGGACAAGAACGTTGGCACATCAATTACTAAGGTTCGACCCACACAGCAAGGAATACTGTGATTGTTCCAGGTTTATAGGAATGAAAAAAAAAATATTTTTTTTCTGTTAGAGTACAGGCTAGATCAGGTTGCACAACCTAATGTTCCAG
>NW_027108214.1:0-17749 GCF_000696795.3 Halyomorpha halys
TATAGTTTAATAAGGAAGAAATTGTGTCATTCACTAAATCCACTTTAATTCCATAAGACTCTTCCAGTTAAAGGATTATTAAATTTAGTAAAATTTACAGTAATTCTTGCATAGCATATAGTACCAGAAAGATTAAAAACACGCATTTTCTCAAAACAAGCTCATAATTAGTGTGAAAGGTCTCATATATTGCCCAAAAAAAAACTTCTTATCAATTGGATATAAGTGTCCTCTGGTAGTTCCCTTTTTGGCCTATTTGGCCTTATTTAGCTAACTAAACTACTGGTTAAAAACTAACTAAACTACTGGTTATACAACATATGTATATAAGTCAAAATAAATTAAAAATATTTTATTAACCTCCCTTCTCAGACACCGTAAGATTATATGCCTAATTAATTTATTCCTTTATTATTATCCCTTATCCTAATTATTATTCCTTACATTTTTTCTAAAGTGATAATGAGTTAAACGGCATTGTATGGATGAGACTCAACAAATCACGGTTTTGTTTTAATGATTTTAATTTCATTATTGTGCTAACCATGCAATCAATGTTTATGCAAGGTTTTTATGTGTATTGGTTGAAGCTGTTCTCATTGGAATTGCCATTAAATGGGCTTCTGCTGAGTTTATCAATTTCCTAGACCCCTCTTCTCCACGCCTGTCTTGGGTTACTCTGTCTAGTTTGCTGCATGCAGCTCTTTCACATCTTTGTTGATTCTGTCTATACATCTGGTTTTTTGCCTCCCACATACCAATGTGGCAATCCATGGTTGTGTAGAGAGGTCCTGATGGATTGCTTCGAGTCACATAGACCTTCCATCTTGACCTCATAGCTTTCATTTCGTGAGATATTAAATACCAGTCTCTTCAAGCAGCTCTTGTATTGCAGTTCTCCTCCACGCATTAAGGCCCCAATCCCAGATCGCTCTGGTTATTGTGCAGAGGACTTTCTTTCCGAATCTCTTGATTCAACTTTCTAGAATGTCTATTGGAGCCCAGATCTCGCCGCTGTATATCTGAGTAGATTGTACACCGCTAGCTTAAGATTTTTAGAGATTTTTTAGTATATCAGTATTCTTGTCAGAGAAAAGAAGACTCTGTTTGCGCTTGTCATAGGCTTGTCCATCTCAGTTAGTCGTCCTACATCTGGTCCATTTTTAACCTCTGATGTGACCGTAAGTCATTAGAGAAAAATAAGAACTATTCTACTCATTTTGCTGTACTACGGAGGCATTCTTTTACTTCCCAAATAGATTCTTGCGTCGTTAATAAGAGATCGTTTTTTCACTCCTTCGCCATGTCTGACTTCCTTTGAAAGAAAGTTTAAAAATTCGTATTCGATCTGCAATTGATTGTTTCAATTCACTAACTGACTTTTCCAGTAATTACATGAAGATGCCATTAAAAAATATCCCTCATTATTTAATAAAATAAGTAAAAAGAAAAACTGCAGATCCGAACATTTTTCGTTCACACACTCACAAAAAAAGTTTAGAGGGAAACATGGCTAGAAGACTGCGGTAACAAGATACTGTACTGGGTAGCTCCTAGATTATTCTAGACCAACAGCCAGACGATCAGTCGCTTGTTTCAGTTCTGTAGAGAAAGAGTAAAGTAGAGAAGTCTTTATTGGGAAACTGTCTTTACTGCGAATACCTCTCCCTCACATTAAGAAATAGAAGAGTTTTAAAGTAATTATTTTTCGATGGGAAATGTTAAAGGTGTATGCTTCAATAGACTTTGTAATGTTTAAACAAAGTATAGTTACTAAAAAAGAAATAATAAAAACCCCATTTAAAAAAAAATCAATAATGAGGGGGTTTATAATTCTATTATTGTATTAATATTAAACTATTTTAAGTTTTAAAGATAATTGTTTCTTAAAAAAATATTTTTTTTTCACCTCTTCACTCAAAAAATCCTGCACTCCCTGATTTTCACATTTTTTAAGCCATAATAGAGGGCATTATAGAAATTTAGAATTTTTCTTTATTTATGTACATTTGTTATATTCTAGTGACATTCAGAGGGGGATGGCCTAGTAAATAAAAAGACAACAAAATAAATAAAAATAAACTAAGTTAATAAATTACTGAAAATTAACATGTATTATAATAGGAATAATTATAAAGCAACTGAAAATATCTTAATAAACGAAAAGTAATTTGATTCATTTTGGTAAATACTGTGACTCCATAAATCTGAATAAATTTACAAATTGCTGCCTCAAGTCGTCAAATGTTTTTATATTTTTTATTTTATTATATTATATTATGTTATTTTTCTTTCAGTGAATTGAAACCTGGGAAAATTAAAATGAATTAATCTTAGTTTATTTAAAAATTCTTATTAGAATTTACTAACAATAATTTTTTTTTTTTATGGAATATCGAATTATTTTTTTAATGTCTTGTTAGAAACGTTTCGGACTCCTGTCCATCATATAGTCCATGCTTATATTCTTATTCATTCCTTGAGTTGTCCTACAATCAATTTTTTTTTCTTTTTTCTTTTTTTATAAGACGTTAGTTACCATATCACTTGACCCACACATTTATAGAGTTTATTACCACAATCTACTTTTCATCAAAATATAACATCGAAATACAGGTTATTAATTGAGGGGTGAAAAGATTTACTGCAGCTATAGATAAAGATTTATCGCCGCTATAGATGAAATTTATTTCCACTAAAGATAACAGCTGAGGCCTCAACAATCCATTAGGGAAATATTCCGGCGGTCTGAGATAAAGACGTAACGCCGCTTGTAGTTAAGCAGTGATTAAGTTTCGGCTGAAAGATTGCGGCTTAATTAACGTTTTAATTATATGGTAATGCTTCAATTGTGTTTAATTATCATAAATATAATTTTTTACATCATTATAATTATAGGGAAAAGGGGGGGGGTAGCATGAGCCAAAAAAGACCAAAGTATGTTGTGTGTTACTGGCAGTAGAAAAGTTACTCCACATTTACTTCTTTCCCTTGATAGTTCAACATACTTTTGGTCCTTACCATCTCAGATTACTTTGAGTCCTTATAAAAAAAAAGGCAGAAGTAATTTCCAGACCATTTTTGGCATCCCAATTATGAATTTAGAGAAAGAAAAAAAAATTGAAATATTTAACTATTTCTAAATGTTAAATATTCATTTAATCAGTGAAATCATTCTTTGATATAAAAAAAAGTGTGTAGCGCACGTAGTACGTTGGTAAAGTAAGTTTCACACCAAAAATTTGTTTAATACGTTAATTAATCATGACCATGTCCTATCAAGGCAAGGTCTTCCCAACTTCAAGATTTTGCAAAAGGTTTTTTATTTCTGTGCAATAATTCTTGAGTCTAATGAATCTGATGTGTCCGAATACTACTTAATACTCAAAAGTGACAATTCTCTTCAGTGGGGTTTTTGACGGAAACTCTTTGTATTTATTTAAGTCATATAAAAATAAATAAATATAATCAGATACGGGTTTGAAAATTTCTGCATTTATAAATAACTGTAACGAATCCTGAAACTGTAGAATTTTTATGGAATATCTGTGTCGAAATTTACATCGCATGTGTTTTAAGAGGAATTACTTTCACCTCATAACTATATAGTATAAGGATTGTCGAAGAAAAAAAAATCAAGAAGTATATAATAGACTGGTTTTTAAATACGCTCATTTTATTTTTTTCTGTTAGGAATCTTCTCCTACCTCGAAATTCCACAGTTTCATTCACTCTATCTCATAAAGTTGTACTAGATTCTCTACTCCAGTTCAGAACGTCTGCGGTTATCGCCTTTACTCAGCCTCCACTGTCTTTCATTTCCCGTGGCGCGGTTTAGAGGGAAACGCCGAGATCTTCCGGAGTCCTACTTTTCCTTTCACATGATTGGTTGGGAGTTTCCTTGACTAAATAGGCTTAATGTAAATCTTGTATACAGGATTGAATGTGCTTAACATGTTATTTTAAGTTTAATCCTTTAGTGTCTCTAGTAATAATTTCGTTATCATTTAACATATGTATTTCTGTAAATATGATGGGAATTTGCTCTCTTATCTGAGCAAATTATTACCAATTTCCTAAAGTATATGACAGGGTGTGTTACAAGACTATAAAGAAAATAAAAGTACAATATTATTTTTATATATTTTTCTTTTTTGTGGTAGGGGTGGGAAGAGAAACTTTTTTATTTCACAGTACACTATTGATAAGGAAATTATCTTTTTCCAATTTTTAATCTGTACCAAAGCTATCTTATGTCAATCCAAGATATTTGATCGTCCAAATTTACGCATAAACCGCTAAAAAAGCTAAGCGGAAAGGCATGTACTCTGTTTTTTTCGTACTTATCTCCGTAAACCATGATATTTATAAGTCAAGGAGTTTAAGGTCATCATAAATTTATAATCTTACTCATCCATTCGTATGACGTTGTGATAGGGCGAGGAGGACAAATATCATCCATAACCTCAACGCCTTTCCCCTCTACACTCCCCTTTATAAATTCAGTGTAAATGCTATACCTTTATTATGTAATAACATTTATTGTTCCTTCTACAGAGTATGAGATAACTGAAGGTATTAAGGTATGATGAGCTGGGGACAAAAAGCTATAAAAGTCTAACCGAGGTCTTATTGTGTAGGATAGTGTTTACTATCAGCGCTGGCAACCTTCTTCCGTCCCCCACAGCATAAAAACTGGAAAGAGGATTTTATCTCCAGCGGACTCCAGGAGAGGGACTTACAGTTTGCTAGAGTTCTTAATTCCCCTTGCCAAGGAATCTCCTTTGTTGAGGAACAGTATTAACTAGTCTTAGAGGCAATCATTATTCTTGGGCCTGTTCCTGAATTTATTTTTACAGCTTTTCAATACTAAAAGTGTGACTAGACACACATATAGATTGTGTTAAATGAAATAAAAACATGTTTCGGGTTCAACATTGTTTTAACTAACACAAAGGATATTAGTTCAAACTTTAGAACTAATTTTTTGTATTAATATTAAAATATTCATTCGCACAAATTATACAGAAAAAATGTGAATGATTTTACTACTCACAATACTTGTAATAATAAATCATAATAATATAAAATATAAATATCATATCTAAGTTCAATTATTAAAATAATTATAGATATAATAATTGATTTAGATATTCCATTAAATATAATTGACTTATCAGTTTGAATTTCCTAAATTTTTCACGTATGTATTTAACTATTGATGGCCAACCCACAAAAGATCCAACTTAGTACAAGAGCGCAAGAGGAGAAAAGAGTCAGTTATCTCACCCCAATTTTTGATTACTTCAATGAAAACTATGTATAATTAATATTAAAAATTGATGGGTCTGCCAAGTATAGGTAGGGAGAATAAAAAATGGCGGCTGTTTCAAAACCTAAAAAAAAACACTAATTTTTCATTCGGAGCTCTATATCTTAAAAAGTAGGAACAACAAAAGAAAACCTAAGAGAACGTCATTTAAAGAAGAGTACATTTGCTTAAATATGAGCCCTAACAGAATTATTTACGTTAAATAGTTTTCGAGATATAGCTTTTTAAAAAGCAACATTTCATAAAAATGTTGTATGGGACGTACTGAAATATCAGTAGTTAGTGAATTAATTTTGAAAAATTGATATCTCAAAAACCATTTGACGTACAGATGTCTATTAGCACTCAAATTAAAGCTAGTTTAATGAGCTATAAAGTAGTTTATGATGTTTATCTTCGTAGGAGTAATAGTTTACATGAAATTGGCTAAAATAAATTGATTTCTAGTTGTTCGGACAAATTTTCATTTGCCAAATTCATATTCATATGTGAATATCATAAAATCTACTACCCCTATGAAGATAAGTGTCACAAACTACATTATAGCAAGTTAAATTTCCTTTATTTTGAGTGTTGGCAGACATATGTGCGTCTTATGAATCTTAAGATATATTTTTTTAAAAATCCAATATTTTATACGAACAACTAGAAATTAACATTTTTTGAGTTTTTGTCAAATATCATAAAAACTGCTACTCCTACAAAGATAAACGTAATTGACTATTTTGTAGTCAATTTAACTAGCTTTAATTTGAGCGCTGGCAGACATCTGAAGTCCAATGGTTTCTGAAATATTGTCCGAACGACTATAAACCAATTTATTTTAGCAAATATCCTGAAAACTACCATTCCTACGAAGGTAAAGCTCATATAAACTTCTTTATAGTCCATTAAACTAGCTTTAATTGGAGTGCTAATAGACATCTGTACGTCACATAGTTCCTGAGATATAAATTCTCAAAATAAATTAACTAACTACTAATCTTTCAGCAGATTTTTAAGAAATTTTGCTTTTTAAAAAGCTATATCTTAAGAACTGTTATCACGTAAATAGCTCTTTTAGGGTTAATATATCAGCAAATTTACTCTTCTTTAAATAATGTTCTCTTAGACTTTCGAGTGTTGTTGGTATTTTTTAAGACATAGAGCTCCGAATGAAAAATTAGTGTTTTTTAAGGTTTTGAAACAGCCGCCATTTTTTATTCCCCCTACCTATACTAGGCACTCATCAGTTTTGACTAGTAATTACACATAGTTTTCATGAAAGTAATACAAATTGGGGTGAGATGCCTTTTTTTCCCGGCTCTTGTACTAACTGGGTCGTGTGAGGGAGGGATTCCCGGACTGTGAGTGGAATTATAATAACTATTGAAGATCAACAGGGCCATGTTTGTACACGATAGCTTATCAAAGCAGTACATATTTTTTTTCAAATTAAGCGTTTTAATGTTTCTGGTCTATTCAAATAATTTTTCTTACCGCCTCATTCTGTACCCCCTGAATACTGGACAGATTGCCAAAAAAAAATTCGAATATCTTCCTTTGTTTTCATGTTACTTCCTTAGTTACAGTTTACAGACTCGTGAAAAATGTTGATGTTGAATGTTTTTTGTTATTTTTAGTCTATTTTTTTCTTATTATTTTTAAGTATTTAATTAAGAAAAAAAATTTTTTTTTAACATTTGATAACATTGTTTTTATTTAGCGATAATGTTATTTTTTTTCGTAAAATATCTATAACTTCTTATTTATCTATTAATTAGCATTTTTTTTACATTCCTAAACAAGATTACTTACATAAAAAAGTTTTATTAAATTTATTTATTACAGATTATGTTAATTTTGTATATATATAAATAAAATTAAAATCATTTGTAACATAATAATTAATTTAATAAAGCTTTTTTATATGAATAGGAAATGAAAAATATGGAGAAGATATCAATAGCATGGTTTTGGACATTATTTCGTTATTTTGGTAGATTTTAATAATGGATATGTTCTGTTTGGTTTTAAATTTAAAAAAAGAAAAATATTTCCCAAGAATTACTTTAAGATGAGGTCAGAAGATAGAGGGTAGCATAGATTAGAACAGCCGAAGAGGTAAGCCTGATATTAAAAACATCTGTATAATACCTCAGACTTTTAATCTTCAAGTCGAAAACTCACATTCAGGAGAGAGGATTAATTATGGAAATCTTAATACCACTACTGCACAATATAAAGTAATCATAGAATATTACAAACATTATTATGAAACACAGGACAGCCTTTAATGAAACATAAACATTCATTACATGTTGTAATTTTAAAATATAAAATTAAATTAGGCTCTGAGTTGTTAGTAAAGAAATCTTTCTTTTATTATGAGTTATTACTAACCTTATCAGAGTTTTGAAAGTTTCAGGGTCCACTCTTCATCTTCAGCCTATAATTATTCTGTATTTTTTTTTTATTTTAAAAAATTTTATTCACTATTTGTTTATATTATTTTTTCTATACATAAATATTATGAAGAAAATTACATAGTTACTGAACGCAAAACATCAAACTGTTCCACTCGTTTGTACTATCTTCAATGTTGAGTTGTAAGTCACATTTAAAGATTCTTCGTTTTAAGTTCTTTTTATGTTACGTTATACTCGTATTGTGAAGGGTAGATATTTTTTCTGTGGTAATATCATCTCAGCTAGGTTATATTATTACCAATTAATCTCCGCACTGTTTTTAGTTTTAGGAGATTAGTAGGGTTTTAAGCAGTTGATTCCCAAATAGGTATCGTTTATCATTCGTAAAGAAGCTTTTGCTATGATAGCAGGTTTATAGATTATTTTTACTAACAGAAATCCTCCTTTTTAGTTTGACTGTTTTAGAAATTACGTTAATAGTTTTTATTACCTCCTCAATAAGGTTTTTCCGATTTCATTTTCTGTCGAAAATGAGACCTACGTAAGCAAAAATATATTCTAGTTTTTTTATTTTATTTCGATATTTGGTTCAGGAATTTGATATGTTTTGGTTAGTACATTGTAATATGATTTATTTGGCGTTAAAGTTGAGTTATTTTTCCTTTTGATCACTTTTTAAGAAGTTAATAAGTTTGGTTGAGAATCAGTTGATGTCACGTATCTCTAAGTATTTATGTATCCAGGTACTGTTGATTCAAAAATTATGTTTAACAAGACATTACATAATAATGCTGGACCGTTTTGAGGACTCTTACACCCAGTTGTAAGATAATAACAGTTTGTTTTTAATTCTACTGTTATTAGAATTAGCAATTGTACTATTATTAAAAAAAGTGGAGATTAATTTAAATATAGTATTTGGTTCATGTATTTCCTCCATTTTTCAAGAATTATTGGCCACCAAGCAGTATTAAACAGCCGAAATGTACAATTTCAATATTAACACATCGCATATAAACATATATAACATGCTACTATATGGTCGAAAATTATTTTGTTGTGTCCTAAACACTAAAATAAATTGATTATTTAAATGAAATTAATTTATTTTAAATGCAGAATTATTTCACTAATTTTAATTCATAAAAATGTTCAACGTCCTTTTACCACCTTTTTCATGAACAAAAACCACCATTTTGTAACTTTAAAACTGAAAAATATAATTTTTCAACAGGTTTATCTACGTATTGTATCACTTGTAGGCATAATTTTGACTTTAAAAAAATCTAAATTAATAAAAACAGTAGATTATAATTATAAACGTAAGATAACAAAATTAAGTTATATTAACCAAAATGAACTTTATGAAAAAATGTTATTTACAGACTAAAATCCTAGAGTAACATGGATTAAATTTTTAACCTAAATAATTTAAATTGTACATTATTTGTATATATATGATATTCAACAATGTAAAATTATAATCAATAAATAATATTAGCAGGACAGAATATTTAGAGGGCATTAACTGTTACAATTCTCTATGACAACTGTGAATCATTTGAAAATTTATGAATTTTTTTTACTTTAAAAATACCAATACATTTGTATTTGTGCAATAATTTTTTTTTCACTACTTAGAAGAAGTAAACATTTGATATTTTTTTCAGTTTCATTTTTAACGAAATACATTAGTACTTTTGTGCAATAAACATATTTGTTTCTGTGTATAGAAATTGATTCGCTCATAACCATAGTCAGGCCCGATGAGAAGATAGAGTAGACCCAGTCAATCATTTATTTTATAGAAATGTTTGCTTTTGATAATGTAATAATTATAATTCTTACTGAATGGTTTTGTTGTATATATTACAAAAGTGGAAGTTGGATTTTCAGTGGTAAATTTAATATTTGATGGTGGTCCGGAAATATTTGGTTTCTATTCACGACCCTGACCAACATTATAATTGATGTCATTAAATCGTAATGATTTAAATATATATTATTATAACAGTCTACTAAATTGAGTTTTTTTTTTTTATGAGACAATTTATTGTTTATATACTGCCTAAAACTTAAGTGTAAAATATAAAGCCCAAATATTGGGCGTTATGAGCCTCCACATCTTGTCCTGAAATGTTTGACGTGGAATAGATATCCTAACAGAGTTCGCATTGCTGAACATACACTGTCAGGAAATTGTTAACGACGACACTGACATTCTTATTGTTGTCTTTCGTAAAAAATGTTTTAAACTATTTATTGCAGATGGTGTTTTTTTTTCTTCATATCCTCCTGTAAAGATTTTAGTGGGTATTTGGTAAGTACATATAGGAGGTATGCTATATGTATAGCTGGGTGTTAAGGATACCTTGGATTGCCTTTTGGCATTAGAAGGTTAAATGAGGGGTCCAATGAAGGTTGTAACTTGGTTGGCTTACGCTAGTGGATTATTGGAACGGTCCATTATGTAGATGTTCATCGGGACTTAATTAAATGAGGTGGAGTAGTTAACAAATGAATTAAAACGTCGGGAATAAAAAATAGATGAAAACTATTGTTGTTATTTACCGCAGACCCGAGCAGTATGCTTTTAATTTTGTAACTTTTTAAACTGTCCATGTTCATTGAGTATTTATACCTATGCTTAATAATATTATCGCATTTTATGTTCGATGTATTTGAACTATCTTTTTCGGCATAATCGTCCACTCGTCGGGAGAAAATTTTCATTTTTATCAGTTGTAAGTTCTGGGTTTTATACGATAAATAGCTGTAATAACGGCATTTTCTCAACTTTGTCGTTGGAGCATATGTTGCCAAGTTTGTATATATCATTACAGAATCCACAGCTGCCACATCATTATAATTCATCTTGGCTTCACTTTGGATATGGGTCGAGAGTTTTTCTGTGTAAGAAATTCGATAATATTCGAAAGACAACTATATCGGTTAGTATTATGTGATGGAAGGATTTTATCATAAACTGGATTTTCAAATTTATTTATTCAAAAACGTAGATAAAGTGTAAATATATACTATACCGATATATTTTAAGAAGTGTTTTCATGATATTTCCTAACTACTTCAGATTATTATTGGAAGAAGATAGTTGACCGTATGAAGTAGACTGTAGGAAGATAACCAACATTTTGAATCGTTGTCTCTGTTTCAATCTGATGAATGAATGAATGAATGAATGAATGAAGCCCTACAAAGTGGGGCGAAATGTTGGTTAACAATAAATAGTTTTATTTTACTATTCTGATACCTTTATTGACCACCATCCGGACTATCTTCCTACAACCTACTTTAGATTAAAGTAAATTTCTTTCCGCATCTGTTCATAATTCAAGAACTAAACATTATATTGAATCAATGTGTCTCTGAAACTGCTATTTTTTTTTTTTTTTTACCCTCCATGGAAAAATAAGGAATAATTAGGTACAATGAACTGAACTGAAACTGCTATGTTTTCGGTTGAAATAAAATATATAAACATTTGATTTAAGTTTTCGAGATGTAAAATAAGAAGTTTTTGAGTAAAGTCTTACTATTACAACACTCATCTCGGTCCTGATTTTTTATTTTCTTCTTAAAACTGTAAAGGGTAATTTTTAAGAGAGATAATAGAAAAATTATAACTATTAGCAACAAATTTTTAGAATGTGTATATTTAATACAATTGTCCTTTAAACAATTATAATTGGAGTAGTATATTTTTTAATGTAATCCTGATATCTGCTTTAACGATACTTTATATTTAAAAAATATTAGTAAATCACTACTGCAAAGATAAACAATGTAATACATAATATTTTTTTCTATAACGAGTTTAGAATATTTTATATTATGTAAAGTTTGATATTTTAAAGTTATAGAAATTAATTTTTAATTGTTAATAGTAGTTATAAGTTAATAATAGTAGGTCAACTCTATATGTTTTTGTTTAATGCCTTCAGACAACCATGATGTTTTTTCCCCTTTTATCAGTAATACAAATATATAAGGTCTTACAAAAAACTTTTAATTTCCGTTCATATCTTTGTTTCATATCTTCTCCGGTTATATTTTCGGTCCATATCTTGATAAACTCTTTATTTTTTTTATTTATCAATAAAACTTAAATAAATATCCTTCCCCTTCAAAATTTTAGCTTTTTTGTTTTAAGATAAGTTGACTCTAAACATCTAATTTAAGACATTCCGTCCGTCTACTGTTTTTATCCAAAATACTGAACCCAATTTTTTTGTTTGTATTTTTTCTTTCAGACATTTGGAATTCGTCATTGCCATCCTCCGTTTCAATTCAAAATGGTGGGCGATTCAGGGTTTCCTACGTCAATTTTTTAGCCATTTTTGATATTGACAAAAAAACTTTGAAATCAATACACATTTAAACAATAATAAAAATAAAGAATAATCAAAACTTTTAGAAAATAATCAAAATGTTTAAATAATAATAAAAATAAAGAATACTCGAAACGTTTAATGAATAATACAAATAAAGAATAATCAAAACATTTAAAGAATAATAAAATAAACTTAAATATTATGTTATATTTTATTGCTACTCTTCTGGTTTGTAGGGTTTTGGTCACTGATGCCAGTGTACCAAATCCGACATTTCTTGTTAAATAATTTCGTGTACTAATCGGAAAATTTATTTTTCTGTAAGCTGTAGAACAAAAACGGTTCAAATTAATTTGAATTGTGAAACATCCTTTTTCCCTTCTGCCCAAAGCCATATTGGTTTTTAAACGTTTGTAAGAAGTATTTGAAAAATGTAGTAAAATCCCCTACAAAACAAAATATAAATCATTAAAACAAATAAACTTATAATAAAGTATCTCACAATGATCCTCGCAACTCGTTATTACAATTCACCAAGTTTCAAAGTGAATGCCGATTAGAAGTTTATACTTTGGTATTTTAAGGAAATAGGTGAAAGATTTGTAGAAGTGTAAAACATTATCTCTCCTCCCCCCCCCCCCAGAAAACAAAATAATCTGTTTTGAATTTTTTGGATATATTTATAAATAGCTTTCTAGAAATAAGGAATTATATAATAACTGTGCACTTTTTTTTTTTAGGTCGTGACAAATATATTTTGTTAAAGGACATTTGTCTTTTATCTATAATCTTCATTGACAATGAAAAAAGTTTTAAACGATTTTCATAATAATTTCTCCTTTGCTCAGAACCACTAATATTCCATCGATGGTTTGAATTATAATGCGACACAAATGCTCAGCAACCATGGAATGTAATGGTACATTAATTCTTTAGAAATTGCCCGAAAATTGGTTACTTTATTTGTACTTGTTTCGTTGAAACTTTGTATATTGAGTTTGGACTTGGCAAGTTAAGTTTTGTCTTAAAATTTTGATGAAGTTTCCAGCTTCCAATATAGTAATTGGTCCAAATGGGATTTCGGATTAGCAAACTTATAATGACCTATATTTTCCTATAGAATTTTCTTAGTAGTTTCTCACTTGGTCCGAACTTTATTAGTAATGTAAGTTAGTTTTTTTTCTCTTTAAAACATATTTTAATTTAATTTTTTCTTTAACTTAATTATTTTTAATATTCTAAAAGGTGCATAATCAAACTGTTCTTATCTAATCTTGGGTCTCTTACCATAATTGATGAAGTAAATTTTTTATTGTGAGGAAAAAATGGTTAGGATGTGGTCATTAATAGTAAGCACAAATAAGTAGAACTTATTTTATTTGTGCCGACGTTTCGGCCTAAATATCAGGCCTTCATTAGGACTAAAAAAATATATAAATTATTATTATATTAATTTTTTTTAGTATCATTTGTTTTTTGATTAATTTTTTTAATATAGTGTATCTTTGTTATCATTTTTTTTCACAATTATAGTTATCTATTTTTTTTCAACAGTAATGAAGGCCTGTAATTTAGGCCGAAACAAAGGCACAAATAAAATAATTTGTTTTTTGTATCTACAATTACTGACCACACTCCGACCATCTTTTTCTCACATTGAATTTACTGTCAACAATAATGACTTCATTATAATTTTTTTAATGTACGAAAATACATTTTAATGAAAATGCTACAGATTGAAACAGCATAGATCAACTCTACTTCGGAGACATCTCATCCACACATTCCCGGGGACTTCTTCAGGGAAAGTGTTTATGTTATCATTTTCTCTGAAGAAGTCTCCTGGAAAGTATGGACAAAACGGTGATAAGAAGAAACTTCTTGAAGAAAAGGCCAGAACTACGGATATGACAAGAGACAAGAAGCATAAAAAATTCAAAAAATGACATAAATAGAATGTATAAACATGTATGTTTTTAAACAAGGAGTTCTGACGGTGTCAGACAAGGCGTGTATGGAAATTTCACCATACCATAATCTTTCTCCGATTAATACGAGTTAACGATATCCTTTGAACCATATCATCTGGCTGAGACTAACATCGTTTGCAAATATTTTGGGAAAACGATTTAGTTATCGTAAGTTATCAATTGTCTTGAAAAATAATCATTTCATTATGGGTTATATTACACGTTATTATGTGTCACATTATGTTATTATGTCGTAGATGCATTTTTTGTAAAATGAACTTTGTCTCCACTTAGCCTAGTACTGTTCTTCTTTCAATTAATATTTTTATTACATTACTCCTTTCATAAACTAATTAAATAATTATTATTGGGATATATACAGATGTATTTTATTTTATCATATCCTTTCATATATGAAGAAGATGATCAAGGTTGCGGTCAAGAAGAAAAATAGTTTACAACTATTTGTTATCCGACGTTTCGCCCCACTTTGTGGGGGTTCATCAGGGCTGTTCAAGATGATAGATCTACAGACTTTGCTAAGTTATTCATTTATTCAACTTTAATGCTCAAATAAAAATTCATACAGATAATATAAAAAATATGTTTTAGTCTGTTCATTATAACATTTGTTATTAAATGAATCTACTATTCTGCCACCATTTTGAAATAAAATATGTGCTGCAAAAATCCTTATTTAACAAAAACACGAAACAGAAATAATATGTATAGTACAGCATAACACGTGAACAACATTAGCTATATCCTTGCCAATAATAGTCCGATTTCGATTATTTTTCTTATTTTATTAAAAATTTACCAAACATATATACATTATGTAGTTGTGCGCAAATAAAATGTTTTTTACATGTTACACTTGTGTTGCTCTTTCTCGGCGGTTTATGTTATACTCAGTGAGGCCCCATTTGGGTCACAATTATCACGGGGTCGAAACACTACAAAAAAAAAATTTGCCACCCTTTTAGGGTATATTTATAATTCATATTTTTTTTTTACCTCGTTAATTTTTTTTTATGTAAGAATGCGAGATAGTGATTCATAAATAATTTATAATTTTCCTATATATCCAAAAACGACCAAGATAAAAGAAAATGAAATCTCTAACCAGCCGCCAATTATAAGTCTAAGGCGGAAGGTAAAAATATTTAATTTTCGACATTAGCAGTGAATATTATCTCCAACATCAATTATCGAGGTTTTGATGAAGTCTTACGAGTGATATGATTTACCGACAAAAAACACCTTTGATAAATAATATATTAGGATACTAAGTTGCATTTTACTGCATATTCTATAAATTATGAACAAAAAAAAAAGATCAATGTCATTTAAAATTAATATTATTGCCTGTTATTTTTAAATCAAATCGTCTTATGTTATTGATGATTCGTTCAATGATAAAACGTCGATTTTCTCCCTTTCGGCAAACTACATAATTATAAATCGATAAAAAATAACTATATGATAAATATCGATGTATTAAACGGTTGAAAAACTTATTTGTGAGCGACTCATTGAAGAAGCGAGAGAGGTTTTGCGCCTGTCCTCTTTGGGCCACGTTGCTTCAGTCTGCGCCCGGCCAGCGAACAACTTACAGGTAACTGTGTTGTGGCTTATAATTGTTACCATCTATCAGTCACTAAGTTACTGAAACAGACTAGCAACAGAGTGTTAATAGGGGATATGATAAATTTATTTATGAATGAGAATAGTGTATACTAGCTTGTATAGAAATATATAATCATTTTGTTGTCAAATTTAAATTCTGCATACTTGTACTCATAATGAGTTTTAATTTGGTAGTTATTAATCACCCTACATTTCTATTTTTATTTATAGTAATGAGGACTTACAAAATAAATTTATGAAAAACATTTATGAAATATACACTAAGTACACCGGGGGTTCCTAGGAATCTTTCTGTTTTTTTCTGAATATATAAATATTATGCTCATCATTTATCTTAGAAGCAACAATAATTATTAATAATAATGATGCTTCAGAGATTTAAAAAAAATGCATATTACATTAAACAAGAAAAAAAAGTTTATATTTACCTTTAAAAAATTTAGGAAGTTAACAATACTTTTATTTAAATATATTTTTTTATTTAAATTCAAGATATTAGTCTTTCAATAATACAAATCATTTTTAATTCGTCTATAAAAATAATATTACATACTTAACAATGCATAAAATTATTTAGTACATTGAAAAAAATAGTATGTATATACTAAAATTTAATTTAGGACTTATATAATATATTTTCTGATGTTGGATTTTATATTGTTAATAAATATCAATATTACAAAAAACAGGTTGTGTATTTACAATAAAATTATTTTTAAATAACATTAATATTTTTCAAATTTTCCACTCATGAATTTAGTGGAATTTCGTTAAGTTTTGAATATTAAATTATTACTTGATAGTTATAAATATAATGTTAGAATATAATAATTGAAAAATAAAAAGTTATACATTTCTTCTGTATAAACAAATAAAAAGAAACCATTAAAATTGATTGAAATGTGTTTATAACATTGATTATTTATTATATTTTTTAAACCCTAATTTCAGTAACAACTACTCGCGATGATTCAATTTAAATTCTGTTGAATAGTGCTTGGCTAAAATTATTGATAAATAACTCAAATTACAACGATAATAATTTTTTCACTAAGGAAAATATTGTAACTGTTTGCTTTTTTTAATTTAAAATTTGTGTAGAACTTAAGCCTTCAATATATAGTTATGACTTTTAGTTATTTTATACTACTTTATTTGTGAAAAATTTACTTATGAGGTTATTGGTGCAAAAACCATTAAAATTGTTGGTAAAATTTACTTTTAAATAATTTTTAAAAACTACCGTGATAATAATAAATCCATTTTTTTACGATTTAATAGCTCATCACTGAATAATTTGAAAGTAAATATTCAGAGAAAGTTAGGAAATAAATAAAAATTGAGAAATAAAATTTTGTTTGCTACATAATTTGTAGCCGTAGAATGAACCTATAATAATCCAATTGTATTGTTTCAAATTATTTGCCTCATTTGTTTGAGTCTTAATGTTTCTGCTAGCAAGAACTAATCAACATTGGCTTCGAAATTGAATAATTTCATCTGAAATTCAAATTTTTAATGCGAATAATTACCATATGACCTTTAGGTTGAATCGCTTATTCAGGTGCCTCCTAATTCTTGTAACCGCATTTGAATAATTAAACCTTAATTTTAATGTTAGAATCCTACAGTTTTCCCGAATTGAGATTAAAATTAAGGAAAAGATGAAGACAAAAGATGAATGAAGACATAAAATAATAAAAATAAAGTATTTATGGCAATATACATATTAAATTACCCAATATAGTTGAAGATGAGAAATAGCTATAGGAAAATGGAATAAATTTCAAATACAAATAATTATATTAAATTGTGTGAACGTTATTACTTAATAGAGTAAAATTTACTTCAATTGTAGTTAAAAAAGTAAAATATTATTTAAGTGTTATTCATATTAATTTATTACTGAATTACATTTTGTCCAAATTTTTGTAAAAATTTTAACAAGTACGCAACTCAGATTACAATAAAAATATTTTAACAGTGTCGGATATGATATGAAGAAAATTTAAGAACTTTCAGGTTGAATTTAATATA
>NW_027108214.1:18276-20494 GCF_000696795.3 Halyomorpha halys
TATGTATTTGTTTCTAAGGTTTATATATAATATATTTATATATTCTAAAATTTAATCTTGTAATATATTTTAATAATATGCATATATTTTGAAATTGTTACAAATTTTCTGAGTTTACTAATACTCCAAAAAAATAATTACATTTTTAAAACACTCTGTTGCTAGTACAGTTTTATAATAAATTTTGATTTCTGTTCCATAAATTAATTAGTATCCAGTTTATATATATGATAAATTTCATTTTTTTTTTATTTACAAAATCCTTGTCTCACTTCTTCAGGAGTTTCTTCAATACTTAATTATCATTCTGTAGTTAATGACTGAAATTGTAAATTTACTATTTCATCACGTCCTTAAAAAAAATTTATCAAAATATTATCACTTATTTCATAATTATCAGGTGTAGTCCTTATTTCATGAGCATTAATTAAAGTTATTTATAATTTCGTAAATAACCGATTACTGTATTATTATTTGTTCAGCAATTAAAAAAAAAATGTATACTTTTTTATTATTTGTTTCTATCATTTAAGGTAAAATTTATCTTAAGTAAACAAATAAAATAGAAATTTATGAAAAAAGGATTTATTGGAGCTATAATTAATCAAAATGCCTTTTTTTTCAACAATTTCTGTTTTTAATTCTATGTGCTGTTTATTAATACTCAAATTATAAAGAATAAGAACTTATTGATTCGATCCCTAACTGAAGAAATATTTTTTTTTTAATTATATCAAAGTCTGGTATTAACTTTTAACTTGGCAAGATGAGCCCTGCTGAATTTCTTTTGTCATATTCTCCGGTTACTTGGACCCTAAATAACTGAGAAATGAATAAAAAAAAATATTTTCCGGAATATATAAAATTTTAAGGTATAAAAATACCATGAAAGGAACCCAGGCCAAGTTCTAGGCTTGGTATATCATAGATGGGGCTTAATAATAATATTAATCATAAGATTAAAGGAAAACATAAAACACACCAAACGCATACATATTTTTATTAGTTATAAAATTTATACACACTGCTGTTGGAATTCCTCAAGGTAGGGCTCTGCGTCGTGTCCTCTTATCTTCTATATAAACGAAACCCTAAATCCTCCAGAACATTTTCCAGATTTTTCGAAAGTTTTAGTTTTGCGAATATCGTATAACTATATACTTAACTCTTTGAAGTTTATTTTAAGTTACTATTTATTCTAAACCACCTTATGTATCCGATGAAGAAAAATATAAGGTTTTATCGTGTAGGAAAAGACTTAAATAAGAATAAATTCATATTGAAGTTTAAATTTAAAAAAAATATTTTTTTTCATTAAAAAAAAAGGTTTAATTTTCATTACACTTTTTTCTAATACTAGTAGGGAAAAAATTATGATTGTCAGAAAAACATTTCTTTTTAGCTAACTTATTTTTGGAGCAATCACTTTTTAAAAACGAATTCAAAATGGTGGTTTGAAAACCGCTTAGCTTTCTTTTAATGTTTGAGTATGAACTATAGATAATAAAAACATAGATCATTTTAATACGGTATAATAATAAACATTCAATTTATTTATATAAGTTAAAATTTTTAGGAAAAAAAATATATGGTTGTAGAAAAAGGACTCAGTCCGAATCGTCGGTAAATACGAAGAAATAAGCACACTAAGGATCTAATTTATATCTGGGGAATATATAAATATTCAAATTAAATAATATGCTATAACAAATGTATGCTTAATTTAAAATAATGTATATCTAACTACTGCGGAAAGTAATGTAAGTTTCATTAATTTATTTTCTGACTGGGATGAAGGAAAGACACTGAGAGCCACTCGACTCTATGAAGCGCGCCACTTGAACCTTTGATTAGGGATGAAAACACTGAGCTTGAAGTGTATAATCTTAAACACATCTTGACCTCGATTTATAATCATCTCTGTAGCAGAGCAGGAACATTTAAAAATATTTAAGTTAAGTGAATCTAAAATTAAATCAGTTTAAATAATTCAACGATTCTCTATCTATATTTACTTTTCTAATCATGTTTCATCTATATCTACTAAGTTGACAATAATTTAGTTATTATATACTGGAAGATTATTGATTGACCGTGTGTATAGATGAATGGAATATGGTCCGGGTGCGGTAAAAAAAAAAACTCAAATAGTAGAAAATTATACTATTTTTTTTTTTTTTTTTTATAATGTTAAACACATCTTGACTTCGATTTATAA
>NW_027108214.1:20544-24885 GCF_000696795.3 Halyomorpha halys
AAAAGTATAATTTTCTACTATTTGAGTTGTTTTTTTTTACCGCACCCGGACCATATTCCATTCATCATTAGTTATTATATAGTTTCTTAGTAAAAAATATAGGCTTAAGTTTTTAAACTAGAACTATTTTCTTCGATCATTTTGATTGATATTTAATAATTAAAAATAAAAAAAATAAACAACAATAAAGTTCATTATAATAACTAAATATATATATTTATAAGAATTTTCATTTCTGACATACGTTTAATTTTATAGCTTATATGATAAAAAACTTAAATTGTAACATTTTAAAACAAAGTGTACAATCTTTCGTAATCATATCTTGATAATCTTGAGATTACTGTTATTATCTTGTACCATGGAAGCTACCATGTTCTTTTTGAGACGATAGTATCATATTAGCTCAGTAATTATTTTTCATAAATTTGGGAAATTTCTTGTTTTAGGTTAAAAATAAAAATCCCATATCGCTACTTCAACACATTGTTAGGAAGTACATCTGAAACAAGGGTACTCAACATGCAACAATGTAGCACTAGGAGTTTCGCTACTGGTACGCGACAAATCAAATGGTTTTAAATTTGTATTCTTGGTGTTGACATTAAAAATTCTGTGATGAAATGTTTTAATCTGAACATGTTTGATACAGTAACATTTGATTTTGCAACTATATCAATATCGGAAAGGCTGAAATTTGTTCTGAATTGGTTAGGGGGTTAATTTACCGATTTGGAAGTTATTTATTAATAATAATTGTTAATTATTTCTATTGTTTGTAAATTTGACTACAGAGTTGTCTCACTACTGATTTAACTGATTTTTTAATTGAAGATGTAAAAGAACGAAAACAATAAGCGTAAATAAATAATATTGAATTAAGTTAGCAATATACGATAATTTGTCAATATTTATTATTAAACATCCTTTTAATATATTTCGAATAATAAAGTGGCTCAGTGGGTAAAGCATTAGTCTCCTGACTTCAGCGGTTAATGTGGCAGCAATGTGTTCCAGTCCAGCTTTGATCAGAAAATTTATTTACCCTCCTGGAACTCATCCAGCTTCTATGTAATTAGATCTGGCTCATTTTGCTTCAGATAAACTTGGTAGGAGTTTAAACTCCTAGTTTAAGTACAGATAAGGACATTCTTTAATAGTCCTTAAGAAGCACTGACTCGCGACCCCTTCATGGGCCGCCCAGTGTTTGCATTTAATATTTGTCTACCAGTCATTAGAACATGCAAGAAGTTAATTTTGAATTAATTATTTCCAAATTTTTATAATTAATTAATATTTTTTCTTAATATCGATAATCTATTAGAATAAAACTGATGACATCAATCACTCACTATCACTGGTCACAATTAGCAGAGGCTGACCACGGTGGCAACAAATGGGCATTACTCAACTGCCCGGTGTCACGTTCTGTTGGTCACGGTGTAAAGAAATTTGATGAATGGTCATTTTGATGGATGAGACAAAAATTATATCTTTTATAACTTACTATTTTGTTATGGCATCTACACAGGACTAAAGTTTAGCTGGTTATATTTTTATAATATTTATTATTTTGTTAGATAAACCCATCTCTGATTCAATCAATAACATAAGCAGCAACTTTAATGATTGGAAATTCTTTGAAGTAAATCTAGATGCACGAAAAGGCTATTTTATATAGCATTTTTGGTATAAGATGGTTCTAAAAGTGATTTGGATTTCTTCATCTACCAAAACCAAACTGTTTTCGGTGAGATTAATAGTTTCAAATTATCAAAAATGCAACTTTATATGGTCCTCGCAGGACGTTAGCAATTTTGAGTAGTTTAAATTAGCTTGAATTAGATTTTAGATTTATTTTTAGTGTATAAAATATTTCTCAAATATTTATTACTTTATTTTCATATTTATTTTTTAAATATACAGGCAACAGTAATGGTAATTTCTTACTTACACAGATAGAGTAATGCCAACCTTTCTCAGCATTACTCTGCAATGTTCTATTTAATTTTAGAACTAAATTCAAAAAAATTCCTAGCAAAAAAAGGTATGTCCGCAAACGCTTTGTTTAAGAGATATTCATACCTAAAGATTTTCATTGTTTAACATTTAGCCATCGTCGTAAAACCGGAGGAGTGGAGACTCCTACTCTTTTTTTATTTATTTCGTAATTTCTTTTATTATTAAATTTATACAATACATACATACAAATGCATAATACAAATGACAAATGTATACTAGTATACTACTGCCTTGGGAAAGCGTCTGAAATTGAAAAACATCAAACCCTCCACTCCCGCCCTCCACGGTAGCCTTACTTATCTGTCTTTTTAAACAGACAATTGAAGCGAGTAGGTTAGTCGATGAACGACATGTCACAATCTCACTAGAGGGGATCATAACACAAAAAAAGGCAATCCTTCCCCGTCGGACCCGCTCTGCTAAGAGCCCCAGAGAGCGACGGTCCTATATCACTTTTGAAATATTAGCTTAGAAGTTTAGTATTGTAGTTTAATCAAGCAATATTTAAAAAACGCCTGAAATTGAAAAAGCGGCGTTTGTTGGTTGGTGTCACTGATTACTTTATGTATGTTTATGAAAAAGCAACTTTAGGAAATTATCCACCTTCTCAATTAATTTAATCATAGGATCAACACATACCAAGTGATCCGAATCAAACTAAGTTAATTGTTTGGCTTGGTTATGCGCTTTAATATTTTGTTAGTTATTTCCTCCTTGGTTTTAGATACTAAATTATGAAGATTTGTTTTTTATTTCTTAAATTTTTACTAATGACAAGCAATTTTATTTAGTTTTACGGACCAGTTTTAAGAAATGCAAGTGGATTTTATCAAGTGCAGTTTTTTTATCGTAGTTAGTCCAAAAATGAAAGCGATAAACACTATGACGATGGTGAAAATCAAACATACCCAAAATCATCATTTCTATTTTTATTTTTTTATTTTGTTTTTACTTCTAAAAATTTGAATACGAGTTCTAACAAATAAGCAATGATATTTCCAATGCAACCGTATTTTAAAATCTAGAATTTACAGAAGTTTAGGTGTTTTACAAAATATTTATGGTTAATAAAATACTTACATGTTTATTTGCTCGGTTAACTGTTTGAAAATTGATAAAAAACAATACGCGGGAGTTATACCTGGATGGTACAACTAAGTTTGGACAGGACCATGGATTATTATTTTTCATTTATTAGCAATTTTCGAAAAGATATGCCTAAAATATTAAGAAAAAATAAATATATTTTATTTTTATAGATTTTAAGTTGATATAGTCCATGAGTGCAAGAGGAGAAAAAACAGTTATTTTACTGCGATTTTTTATTAATTTAATGAAAACTAAGTATTAATTACTAGTCAAAATTAATAAGTTTATCAAGTATAGCTTAGGGAAATAAAAAATGGTGGCTGTTGCACAGCGTTAAAAAAAAAAAAATATTTCATTTTGAGCTTTTTATCTATAAAACTACCTACACCAGTAGTGTAAATTTACTAAAATATGAGCTCTAACAATGCTATTGAACGTAAATAGTTCCTGATATATACTTTTTAAAAAACAAAATTTCATTAAAAATATACTGAAAAATCAGTAGTTAGTTAATTTACTTCGGTAAATCTTTATCTCAGGAACCATTTGTCGTACGCATGTATATTAACGCTTAAGGTTAGTTCAGTGTGCTATAAAATAATTAATGAGGTTGTTTCTTCGAATTTTTTTTTTCATGATATTTGCCAAAAAAAATCAACAAAATGTAAATTCTGGTAGTTCAGACAAAATACAAAATTGAATTAATTAAATATATATAAAAAGATGATCAGGGTTCGGTCAAACAAGAAGGTCACCAGGGCTAAAAAGATACAAAAATAACTGTTGAAGACAATAGGATAAACAGTCATTCAACAGACAATAGCCCTGATGAAGGCCTACAAAGTGGGACGAAACGTCGGACAATAAATAGTTGAAAACTATATTGTTCTTTTTTGACAGCAACCCTGGCCATCTTTTTCATATCTTAAATTAATTAAATATTGGGATAAAATAAATGACTTTTTTTACACCTTGCTCTTGTGCTGTGATAGGAAGTTTTTTATTTTTTTTTTTTTACATTGCATTTTATGGTAATAAATAAATCGTATTAAAGATAGAAATTATACTAGTTCAAATTAGACAGCAGAATTTTACATTTAAGCTTCTTAGAAATAAAAAAATTATACTAATATATATCTTTTAAACAAGTACATTCTATAGACGAAAACACTGCGTTATAAAAAAAAATCATTTTTTTTTGCATTGAAGTAGTATTACTATTCCGTTAAT
>NW_027108214.1:24960-57831 GCF_000696795.3 Halyomorpha halys
TTTTTAAAAAAGGTAAGTTGTATTTCTTTATTTTTATTCTACTCATGGTCTTATCATTTAAGGTAGTTTTATTTTTATATAGAAATCAGAATAATTTCGCAATAAATTTTCGCATAGTTTAAATAAAATTTAAAAATGATAAAACTTTAAAGTGTGAAAAAACAACAAATGAAAAATCGATGAAAGGAGAGGGAGGCAGCTGTTACAATTGGATACAATTTAATCTTGCTCAAGGAAGATTTATTTGAAACAGTTTGTCTCTATAGAAGAGGAATTGGTGTACACATTCTGGGCCAATGGGCCACCTGCCTCCCTTCCTTGAATTTAAAATTAAAACATATAATATATATTATATAAAGGTTAAGTAAAACCAAAAAAACAAACCTTTTTTCGTAACAAGTGCTTGATTTAAGCCATAATAAATGTGCCTCTTTGGAAAAATATTACATGGAAACAAGAAAATATTTTTCTGTCACTCCTACACCCCTTCTCTTCCATCCAACGAATCACAATTAAAACCTTTTTAATAGCACTATTTCTCTGAAAACCATTATCACTTATTAAGCCCTCTTTTAGAATCCATGACACTCTATGTCTACGTTTTGTCATACAAATATACGATTTTTTAAAAAATAAATGTATGTATTTGTTTCTAAGGTTTATATATAATATATTTTTTTTTTGTAAAGCTTGAGTCTTTAAAATCGCAAATTGAAATTTAACGTTTTGTTTCAGTAAGGTATGAAAACCAGAAAATCAAAGTATAAGTTGTTTTTATTGAATGTCTTGTTCGAACATTAGTTCTTTTGCGATTGAGTTAGCTGATAGCTTAAGTTAATAAGCGAGATCATTTATGAAAATTAAATTATTGTTTAAAAAATAAATAGCTAAATTGTAATCACTAATTATGGTTTCTAACCTGGGACGAATGTTTATTTATTTTATTGTTATTTAAATTTAATTTCCTTTGATATTCACATAAATTATTTGATCAGTTTTATTTTATTATATTTTTTATATGGATTTATATTTTTATTTATATAAATCATGATAGTATTTTCTTTTATTTATGAAATTCTTTATTTTTATTTTATTTTTTCCTTTAGTTCAGTGAGTACAGTATCATTAATATTTTTCTTTTTTCTCTTTTTTTTCTGTTTCTATTATATTTCTGTACATATTTTATGAATGAATATTTGAACACTAATACTTAAGCTCTTAATTTTTGGTAGATAGTATTATCTTTCTTCGATAAATATTATACTAGATAAAATAAAAATTTAAAAAAAAACTTACCAGGCGATTTATATAATTTAAATTGAATTACTGTTGAAAATAATAGAATACTCAATATATTTTATTTACCTTTAATTTGTTCTGAACTCAAGTTTTCAACTCTCTCATATCTTATTCAAATTCGAAACAGGTGTAAAGTGCCATTTTCGTATTTATTATCAACCAACTTAAATAATAAATAGTTAATTAAAAAAAAAAGATAATATTTAAAAGGAAATAAAGTCTTGACCAGCAAATCATCTTTATGTAAATCGGTTTCTGTGGGTAAAATTAGTATATCACGACCCGATCGTACAGCTTAATTTGTAAGATAAAAAAACCCACGTACTTCGAATTTTTCAGTCAAAAGCTTTTTTGTCAATAAGCGATACTCCATTTTATTTCAGCAACATCACTCAACAAAGAATCCATGCTCCTAGCATACACATACAGATCACTACAAGGGATTAAAAACACTACAAGGGATTCAAAATTACTAGTGAGCACTCATTCAAGCCGGCAACCTTTTGCAACGAAACCCACAATAGGTTGAAAAGGAACGGGATGAGAGATCTTGAGTAACCTTACCCTTAAGATGTGCTGTTTAATACTCTTGCCCTGTTTAATACCCTAATGCCTATCATACGCCATTACTGAATTCCTTTTCAGGATGTAAAATTCAACTTGTCTGTTTTTGCCAGATTCACGATTACTTTTTGCTTATTTTAATGCCACAATTTAACTCTCAGTCAACACAAAAAGGTGTTAATAATAAGTTTTTAATAGAGTAACACAAAATAAAAGTGTTATTGGCTTTTTATTGATTAGAACAATTGGACCTAAATAGTAATTGAATTACGTAGAACAGGTTTTCACAACTTTTTAGAAGGTTAACTGTGGGTCAAACAACGCGTATAAAAAATAATCAAATTAGGAACACTTATATAAACCACTAAAAATAAACAATAACAACAAATTTGAACCAAAATAAAACAAAAATGTAAAATGAGTTTTCAGAAATTTTTTTAATGGGTCTTCAAACATTGTTAATTTCCTAAAAAAAAAAAAAAAGATACTTCCTCTTAAATATCCCAGAAGCTAATCACATTAAAGATAAATTTTGTTTTCTGAAAAACGTTCCTTTATTGGATTGTAATAAGTTGTTAAAACTTCATTAGTAAAATCTGATTATTTTTTTGTTATATTTTTTAGATATATATTTCTAAAATCACAAAGATATATCTCAGACACGCTTTAAAAACCCACTATTAAAAAATACATTTTTTTATTGTGCTGTGATTACTAGTAAAACTTTCATCAGTGAGAATATATTAGTTTTTGTTTTCAAATATTTGTAAATAATTTGCTATATTTCATTTTTTTTTTTGGTTAAAGCACGCCATAAAAATTATTGAAGATAATAATCTCAAATTAAACATAAATTTAATTAATGATTAATGATCATGATCAATTATGACGAGTCCTGAAACTGTTAAAATTGTATTTCCATCTAATGAATTGTGTGTTTACAAAATTCCAATTAGAAAGTATACTTCTATGGAGATGTTAAATATTATACAGAAAAGAGTTGGGTAATAGATGTATAAAAGCTACTGTGATAAACGAAGCATTGATTTAAAAATAAGAATGATATAAATGAGATATGTAAAACAATATAATTCATTTAGTATCTATGAAGTGTTATATACAGCGCGAAGTAATTTTTAATTTAAAAAATTCTAATAAATAATAATAACAATAAATAAATAAAATATAATTCACTAGGCATCATACTTTATTAAATTCATGGTAATTAGTTCTAGGCTATTTAATATTATTTTTAAAATGTTTTTTGACCTATTTATTCCCTTTTAACTTTTTATTTATTTATGTTTAACTTTTCTTACTGTTTTATTGTGAGTTATTTATAATTTTTAATTTATTCATAATTAAGTTTTCTTGTTATTTATTTTTTTATGTGTGAGTAACGATATTGATGATTCTATAAATATTAACAAGATTTGTATATTAAATTTAATAAGAGTGGAGTTCTATCAATAGGTAGATTCTCCACCTTTGTTTAATGTCATTTTTCATTTAAGCAAATTTACTTGTATATATTTTTATAAATAAATTAATGTTACTGTTGTAAATATCAATAAATAAATTATAATAAAGAAAAAATATATATATTTGATTTGGGTCCCTGAAAGAAATTAAACGAATGGGAGGTGAATACAGAGAATACAAAATATCTGGTCTGAGAGAATACATGAAAAAAAAAATGATAGGAAAGAAACAATTCACAAAAGAACAAAAAAAAAATTATGTGAATCGGTTATATAAAAGAAAAAGCAAATAATGATATGTAGTCATAATGGGAAAACATAGAAGCTACAATATAAATTATAACTTTGTTGATTACTTATGCTAGTATGTATACTTATATCTTTAACGTACTAATTTATATTGAAATATATCTATTAATTATATTACTGTTGTGTTCTTTTGGTAATAATTATTATCCCTTCGATAGTTAATGATTTATATTTTTAATTTATTTATCTATAACCCGAATATTTAAATGAAGCTAAAATTGTAAAAACTTTTATTAGCGCTTTATACAATTTTAGGGATCTTTTGTGACGTTAATGACATGACACAATATCTTTTTAAAAAAACTGTGGAATTTATGAATCACTAAAGATTTATAATATAAAGTTTTAACCTTTCCGATGTTGAAGTGTGACTTCATGAATCTACATTTTGAAATTGCTAAAATTTCTATTTTTTTTTTTTTCGAAACAGGTAAAAAACCTTTCGAATTCCGACTTTTTGCAAACAGAATTAAGTAGATTTTTAAAAAAATTTAATTTATATTTTTCATGTATATTTAATGATTTTTAATTGTGGTAAATATATAAATAATAATAATAAATAATAAGGCTTTCATGTTAGTACAAATATGTTAGTATAAAGAAGTAACAGATTTAGTGTATAAATAAAATTAATTAATAGAATTACAGCTTTAATATATATTTTTATTTACATATAATTTATTATAGGAATAAGCTTTGATAAAGCCAAAAGATAAACTTGATAAAATCCCTTTTAATCTGTGAGTTAAAGCCAATAAACAGAAGGTATCACGCTGAGCATAAAAAGCTCCATATCAATATCAGATGAAGCGGGAGCTAGCGCTACCTGGCGGTAGAAGTGAGAACTATAGCCTCTTGTAGTTTTCCGCACCCTCCGCTAGATCGCAGTGCAGCAAGCGATCAATACTCACTGAATCTTGCAAACTACCATTAACAGCACTTTGTTCATCTCTGTCTCCTTGATGCTGTCTGCTATCAGAGTCGATAGAGCAATATAAGTCGATTTATCGTACTCTGTTATTGGTTGGAATATCGATATTTGATAAAAGAAAATAGAATATAGTCGAAATAAAAAATAAACCATCCCCAGTATTAGTAACAGATTAAGAATTAATGGCAGTCAAACTATGACTAATTGTATACCAAATATCATATAATCATAATTCCGTTAGAGGCAGTAGAATAGCAAAGGATTTCGCATGAATTCACTTTTAAGAAACCTATCCCAATCGGAACAATCCTGGGGTCCAATGCCTGGGAAATGTAATTAATTAATTTGGAAGACAATTAATGAAATTTTTGAGAAAATGTTACTCACTGTTAATCACTCAGCAAAACTAAACATTTTTTTCATTCAATATTTTTAGCGTATTTTTGAATTTCTATTTTATTTTTTAGCATTACTATTTTTTTAACAATATTAGCGTAGATTTTAAAATTTATAAACCGATGTTTACTTTCACATACTGATATATGGTATATTTAGTAAGAAAAAGTATTCCAGACGTTCAAATTTTGAATTCGAGTTTCGCAAAATGATCTGTGTGTCTGTGAACATCCTAACTACAAAAACAATAAGTCTTGCGAAACTAAAATTTAATATTCAGATCATATGTGTGCCTGAGATATCATAGCCACTTTTTCGTAAAAATAGACCAACCGGAAGTGCCATTTTGTAGAATCAATTTTCTTAAAATCAGATATAACAATTTTGATCAAACTCAGTATATTAATGTTTATATACATGGTCTTTAGTATCAGCCAGGTCTTATCCTAACTAAAATAGTAAAATAAGGCTTACTATTTTAGGTAAAAATATGCCTGGCCAATACTATGATATGGTTACACAGTTGAAACAGTTGTACCAACTGACGCTGCGAAGTGGGTGGACCTCGTGAAATATTTTTTGCGTTTATGAAAATTCTTACTAAAGTATTTTCGATGACGGATCTTGTATTAAACTAATTTGCAAAATTGTATAATTTCGGAATTTTGCATCGAAAAACAAAACCGATTGGTATATTATTACTCAGAGTAAGAGAAAAATAAATTACAATTACCGCAATGTTTCGAGAAATACAAGTACGTAATTTATTGTATTTGTCGGTAAGTTATTGTAATTTAAATTTAAATTATTTGAGGAACTACAGTAATTACCAATTACAAGGTATAATAGTTTAATTACAAATACTTAAGGTAGAAACGGGGAAAAAAATTGTTTTACAATGGCTCCAAAATAGTTAAGATCGCACACTCGTTTTAAGATTTATTAACATATTACGTTTTATGTATATGACTTTGGAGATGTTGAAAATTAGTATAAAATTTTTTATAAGATGTTATGATCGCGCACTTGCATATAAATTTATTTTAACTTTTAGGATTTCTGCTAAAAAGACATATGTTAAAATAAACTGCATGAACATATGGGTTAAATTACATGCAATTGTAATTGAAATTACTTGGCATCGAGAAGTAATTGTATTTGTAGTCAATGTAATTGTTTTTCAAAACTACTAATTTTTAATGTTTTGGATCGTTCAGGGACTATTTTATTGTAACTGGAACATGTAATTAAAGTTTTAATTACCTTAATTATGCAATAATTCCTACCAAACTCAGTTATTATCCGTTAGTACCTTAATATGAACACTTTATTAAAATTATTTATACCGATTGGTTGTGCAAATTGGAATAATTTTTTTTTTAAATAAAGAAAATATTCGTTCTTTACACTTGTTGCTAGAGTTATAAAATAAAAAAAGAAAATTAATGTAATTTTAAAAGATTTTTTAATGTAGTAATTATTTTAAATTTTTAAAAAAGAAATTGTGATATACTGGTCAAGTTGTGTATGCATAGGATGAATGTGTTGTAGATATCTGATGATGGGGTGACAGCCCAAAAATGTTGTTATTGTCTATTAATGATATAAAATTAAATAATTAAAACAAGGAACATTACCTAGGAATGTTCTTAGGAACAAGTTCTAAAAATAAAACGTTTTTGAGATTTCTTTTGCTATTTGAATATTTGTTTTTTACTACCAGCCACCATACTCTCATTTAGATTTTATGTATTATCATTTTCTTTCAGTAATTTTGAAATGTAATCAGAACGAAAAATTGACGCTCTGATTGAAATTTAGTAGTTGAGTATCTAGAATCTACCCTTTCATTTTCATCATCATTTTCTGTGACCCTGACCTGCACAAGCGTTATAAAAGAGAATACAGAGCAAAGCACTCAGCCGTTTCGAATGTTCGGTAAAGTTTGATAATGGACCTTGCGATAGAAGTGGGCTGTTAAACTTTTGCATTGTGTGCCACTTGCTGGGGACTGTCAGCTTCGGAGTAATCCAACCAAGCTACTACAATAAGCGCTAATACTTCCAAATGTGTTGTGAATCGTGTTCATCTTGGGATAAGTGAGTGGTTAAAGTTGGAAAGGTAAGGTGGGCGAGTGGAGGAATAGTGAATTAGCGAGGTGGGCAAGTTGTTGCTAATGGAAGACACAGCTTTATGGCTCATTGCATATTCGCAAATGTTTGGTTACTAGGTTGTCAATTTATTATTTTGATTATAGTTATTTGGTTAGGGTTCGAATACAAATATCCGTTATATCAGATTCCTGGTTCTTTAAAAAAAAGAAAGAATACAATTTAACACAATAATCTTGAACAAATTAACACTTTTATTACATTTATATAGAAAAGGAGAAAATTTATTTATTTATATATTATCTATTTATTGATATTTACTTTTGTATTTACATAAAAATACATCAAATGTGATGTTAGGTTACAATAGTATAATACATACATGTAGAGAAGCTACCATTAAGAACAATTCTACATTAGAAGGTCACGAAACCATCTTCTTTTCAGGCGCCTCTGAGGATTGTTAGAAATGGAAGAGGAAGCAAGGTTAGAGACTAGTGTATTGGAGGTTAGGGAATTTGTAATAAAATAATTAGTATATTGTTCGGACTAGATCGGTTATATATAGAACAATAAAGTATTTATGGATAATTTTATTTGTGGCAAAGTAAGTGGCAATGAGAATTTTACGAAGAATTCTGAATTGTAAGGAATAGATACCAGACGAATCGAATTATATGCCCAGAGCGGCCTTGTTAAAGTCATGTAGATCAATCTTTTGTAATGGATCGGACATTTAGACTGTTTATCTAGTAAGTGTTGTAATAGTCAGAATTACATCGTGGAAGAAGAAGAAGCCTCCGGAACTGCATCAACTTCTAGATCTATCCACAATACCGGAGTTCATTGACTGGGGGCATGTCAAGTTCTTTGACTCCCTCCAATCACTGACCAACCCGCTCTTCCAAACACTAATACCTGCGCCCTCTCCAGTGTGTTGGCAGGAACTACACCAACGAACACCCAGTAGCCAATGAAATCCAACCGTGCAAGTGACAGAGACACTTACCGTTTTAGTTTTAGTGCGCCAATGAAACGAGGTGTTCCCCAACACCTTACAAAACTCAGACTGCAGCTCTACTCGTGTAAAAGGAACTAGTGCAGATGTACAGTATATTTTATATTATAATTGATTAATTATCTTTGTAAAAAAAAAAAAAAAAAATCGGAGTTGCCGTGCATTTTTCTGTATTTCAGTCTTGTGAGAGGATTACGAGTTTGTCGTTTGTTCAGATATAATTCAGGGCAGCGGAACTGTTCGAGCGAAGTAAGAGAAATATTATCAAAGAATACAGTAGGGCAGTAAGTAGGAACGTAACGGCCGTGTGGGTTGGGGCGCAGGTCCGGTGTGCTTGGTCCGGAACGTTGAGGGTTCGATTCCCACCTGGGGCAGTTAACATTCTTTTTTCGGCGGTCCCGAGGAATGAATCTTGACACTCCCACTTTGGTTAGTACGCGGCGGCACCTAAGGTAGCCTCCAGGGGTTGGCAAAAAGGACCGCTAGGCCCACTTGCCGGAGTTGTTCCCCCCTCCCCCACCAGGTACCAGGGCAGTAGGAATATTTTTTATTTTTAATTTATTTAATTTTTTCTTTACGGAACGGCCTTAGAGACCACACGAAGATCATTACTTTTGGCTTCTCTCTTGTATTTGTTTTTCCTTTCTTTGCATTTTCCCCTCTTTATCTCTTCTTGCCTTTGTTTTCTTTCTTCTGTCCACGCCATCCGCTTTTTTAAATTTCTCTTTCCCACATGAACCTTGATTTCCTTTATCTTTTTCTTCGAGACAATCCTGGTCCGTTATTCTTAGTCTTACCATTTCTTCCTTCATCTGCCTTATGTATCTTCGGATTTTTTGGAATATTTGCTTGTTTAGTCTTTCCGGGGCCATTGTTACCATATGCCCGTATAATTTCAGTCTCTTGATCCTTATTTCTGTTTTAAGTCCTTTGTTTCCATGGAAGACCGTTTGTTGGGTCTTAGCCTGAATCCTTCTTGGGTCTTTTTGGGGCCGTAGATTCTTTTTAGAATTTTTTGTTCTATTCTCAGTAGTTCTTCCAGACTGGGAAGACATGTGGATTCCGTCCTGTATAGTATTACCGGTTTAACGACCGTGTTTATTTTATTTTTATTTTTTATAAGCAGTATGTTTTTTGTTGAATAGGGTAGGAAGCAATAACTAAAAAAAAATATTTAATTTAGGTTTTTAAAATTACAGAAAGGCAAGTTAGACAACATTCTCTTCAAAGAAATGTTTAATTAGTTTTTGTTAAAGCCACTGAAAAGGGACTTTTTTTTTTTTATTAGTCTCCTAATGCACTACAGATATTTCACATTTAGAAAAGCATCCTTGTTTAATGAGCTTTATGTTAATATTGGTTGAGAGGGTTGACTACAGAATAAGCTTAAATAAACTTACAAATTTGTAAAAAAATTATATAATTTAAAACTTTATCTTTTAAAAAAATCTGTTTTTTTTTTTTCAACCAAATTAAGTATAAATTACTGCAACAAGTAAACATCACAAATAAAATTCTTGTTTATTGAAAAACAATTTTATGATTATACACGGTTTTTACTAAACCAAATGCACTAGTTAATTATGCAATAACTTAAAATTACCTACCTTAATAGATTTTTATTATAAAATATGAATTTTGTCATTTTCTGTAGGATATCGGACCATTTTTGATAAGAATTTCGTTAATTTTAGGTCTACTTTTACCTTCTTCAATATTACGATAGACTTTGAGATTGTCTGTGTTATAATATTAATATATAATTTAGGCTATAGTAGTTATTTCTTAGCATAATATAATATAATTAGTAAAATATATTATATATATTATTAACTATAATGTATGTAGTATATTATGCATATTGTAGTGTAGTATATGGCTATACTAGTTTAGATTATATTATTAGTATGATAGTATGTTACTATCACTTTTCTTAAGCATTTAGGAAACTGTGACAAAAAAAATACTCAATACAGACTTTATTAAATTTATATTAAATAATAAAATAATCTCAAACACACAAATACGCTTTTTCATTCACGTGAACCATTTTTCAGTAACTATTTCCTGTCTCTACGTTTTTTTAGATAAATATTCTTTCAGACAAAAATAAACGAATAGAAATTGATTTTTCATTTAAATTTAGTGTTGAGTGTGAGTTATTTGTAAGTTTACTGAAATGAACGTCTTTTTTTTTTTTTTAACCTCATTATGTTAAACATAATATCTTATCTTTTATAAAAATATATTATTTTTCTATCAAAAGATAGTTCCTTCCTTCGGAAAAAACAAAACAAATATATCATATTATTTATTCAACCTTTATATTGAAGCGTTTAAGAAATTATCCAAAACTGAGATAGGGCCCCATTAATTGCGTCGGCACTCAAAGATATTCCCGATAATCGATTCTCACCTCTTAAAAGCTCTCCCCTACACCTGACCCTGGCCCGATAAAAAAAAAATAAAAAGCGATAAACACTTTAACGAATAGCATTTTAGCCTTTTATCCGATACTCGGAAAGGACTCGAACTCACTATCAGGGGCTAACAGTTCAAATATTTACTGAAGGGTGTGCGACCCACTTTCTAAAATACTCCCCGGTTTCGCTCATCCCGAAATCTGTTTCGGGAGCACGTCCCGGCCACAAGTGGCTAAAATGTCGCCCCAACTGCCCACTTATCTATTTTTAGGCCTGTATCTAGCAGGAAAGACTTACTTTTTAATTAATAAAATACATTTATTCAACTCATATCAAATGATATCATTATTTATCTTGTTTAATTGTTTTTAATATGTTTTATTCATTCTCTTTTATTATTAAAAAGAAATTGTTTTTGTAAAATATATCTTAAAGACTATTTACTGAAAAATATTTTTGATAATAACATTATATTGATAAACAGTATTATACGAACAATTTGTTTAAAATTCGATTCATTCGAAATGTTGGTCCATATAACGGGTAAATTTTTCATCTCCTCCATCCTACCATATCTTAACTTATAGGAATATATGTTATGCTTGTGCGATCATCTGTCCGTTCGTTTGCGCGTGTGTTGTGTATTGAAAATAGCATAGAAGAAAAATAACGCAAAAACAATACAATCGTTTTGTATTTTTCCAAAAATAAAATCTTTTTTTCTAAAAAATATTTTAATTTTTGTTTTTCCAAAAAATCTAGTATTTCACAGATGATCTTTATGTGGCTCATTTTTCCTTTATTTATTTGTAAGCTTTAAAATAGTATTAACAATATTTGACTAAATGTGTATGTTTCTTTAAAATTACTGTAGTTGTTAAACATTTTTCAGTATGTGTGGCGGTGACTTTTTAAAGTCATCATATAGCCAGCCGAAACGTAGTTTTGAAGAAAAATATAAATTTTGTGTACATTCATACTTTTTTTTATTTCGTATCTAAATTTGAGAGTATAATTAAATTTGATATAGTATTTTTTGAGGGGTGAAACGTGTACTGTCTTAAACATAACACTGTTTTTACACTGGATTTATTCCATTTTGCATTTACACCTCTCAATGGCGTCATACACATAGGCTCTTTACGCCCTGAAATCAGACCTGTAATACACGAACGCAATGCAAAATGGTTTACTACGACGTGCAGTGGGCAAAATCCCAACACTAAATAGACAAAATTTTGTAATCCAATCATTATCCGGAGTGGTGTAAAAATATAGCGTATATCATATTTTCCTTATTTAGAAACCTACTAAATTAGTATCAATTGATCAAACAAAACGAATTCGTTTATACCCTGTTAGTTTTATTAGTGAATATCTCAAAAATTATAAGGTTAATAGCCCAAGCAATATACTTTACAAAATTAAAGTTCTTTACATTCTCTGATAAAGTTATTTTAAACTTAAAATTATTCATTTTTTTCAAAACCAATAGTTATGGGGAAATCATTGATATCAAATGCTGCAGTTTTTAAGTAGAATGCTCCAAAAATTATAATATTTTTAAAGATTATATCTTCATTCAAATACAAGAAATGATATTTCCAAATATATCAAATTGCTATAATACACAACTATTAATCTTATTAGATATAATTTAAATACTAATATGAAGTAATAATATTTTTTAAATTTTACTTTTTGTTTTTCCCATTATAAATAAAAATCATAATACAGTGTTTTTTTTAAAACTTAGTAGAATTACAATTATCATTATTTTTCTTCTTATTCTCCTAATCCTAGGATCTAATTTTTCCACTCCTGTGGCTTTTCTCTGAAACTACTGAGCCGATTTTTTTATTAGATTTGGCACCAATGTCAAAGGTCACCCCTGGTGACGAGGCGAAAATCGTCATTGCCATCCTTAAGATTTTTAAAATTGCGGCTGTTTTGATTTTTAATAAACAAAACAAAAAATAACTAGTAGATTTTAAGATTGCCAATTTTTTAGAAACCAATCTAGGAAAAAACATCTTTAAAACCCATGTGCGTAGCTTATGTTTTTCTATTTGTAATTCAATATGTGAAATGTTTCATTAGATTTATCTAATTTTCTGTAAGTTGTTTGGCCTTGTATATCACTGCGACATCCTTGTTCAATGAAAATGCATTACAAATAACAATATAGTGACGAATGGAAATTAAATTTATACTAAGCTGGTCTCAAACTTTCTTAAGAATCGGATCAACGGTTCGAACTGTTTTCCTACACACACGGAACCTAATTTGTTCCTTGTTGTCAAACATTATAATGCAAATTAAAAAATTCAATTCCGAAGACATACTTTTTTAATTATTTTATTCGAGCATGAATACAAAAACTTATTTTCGTTATTGATAAAGTATAAAAGATTTATGAAGCAATTTTCCAAAATATGTTAATTCATTTAACTATGGCAATATGAGAGTTCACCTCTCCTTCCACTAAATACCCTATTCATCACAGAGCGTGGAATGATTCCCTCCTGAAGCTGTTCAAGGACAGAAGAAGACTTCAAAGGCCTATCCTTCATTGTCTCGTGTCTCATTAGGCCCTGGTTATTTAAGCCTACACCACTCCATTGTTCCAACAGGGCTTCCTCTTTGGACAACTTCCGCTCAAGCTCTACGTTGGCTGCTTCGCTTCGATTCTCAACAGTGAACATTTGATCGAATGTTCAAGTATCCCTTCGAGTGGACAAGTGAAGGTCCCAACTTCTTGACAAAAAGGTCAACTTTAATACTAATCGATTAGTTTTAAAGGCTCTCTCTCGGAAGTTGGCCAATGAGGCTTTCAGAAACTATTTCGTCAGAGCTTCCTCAATTACTGAAATAGTTTATCGACAGTTTGGATGAGCTTGTAACCGCTATTACATTCAATATGAAATAGCAAAAACGTATTGTTATTTTTTAAAAGAATATATTTATTCTTCTTTTAAACAAGTGAACAAATAACACACTCGCGTGCGTGCATGAGTTTTTTTTTTGTTTTTTTTATCGTGTATGAGTATGCTTGCATGTTAGTGTGTATGAAGTTCAATAATATCTTTTAAACATTTTTATAGTCATGTAGCTATTTCGTTTCATTTTTTCCATTAACAAAAAAAATTAGCACCCTTTTAAAACTTTTGAGGCTTTACGTTTCACGAACACTCCACTAAGGCATGCTGAACAGATTAGATATTTAGGAATCCATCTAGACAAGAGACTTACTTGGAATCCACACACAATACTGAAACGACAAGAAACTGCTCGTAGATTTCGATTGCTACAACGCCTACTTGACAAATGCTCTAAACTTCCCATTTACTACAAGAAATTATTATACACTATGATAATCAGACCGATTTGGACTTATGAAATTGAGCTCTGGGGTCAATCAAACCATCAAATTCCTCCCGCATCCAATCCTTACAATTCAAAATCCTCCGTAAAATCCTTGATGCTCCTTATTATGTCAAAAATAAACTCATCCACAAAGACCTTAACATCCCATTCGATGCAGATTTGGCCCAAAACAGATATGAGTCTTATCATTTCAAACTCCTAATCCATTAGTTCTTAATATCTCATCCTCAACAATTCCTGATAATCCTCCGAGGCGTCTGAAAAGAAGATGTCCAGGGGACCTTCTAATTTAAATTAATGCTTGAAGTACCACCAACGGGTGGTTCCTTCACAAAATTTTCAAGTGGAAATGAAACATTCCACATATTTACTTATTGTATTTATTATTTGTACAATTGTAAATTACATTAAATAAACAAATAATAAAAACGTTTCACGATACATTTCAATAGTTTGAATAGAATTCAAAAATCGATCTGAATATAGAGAAAAAAGTTTAGCATTTAAGTACCTCTTTCTAAAAATATGAAAAAATAATATTAACAAACATTCACTCTATTTAACTTAGTTTTGGTTAATTATTTTCAATAATACACCTTTTTAATTCATTAAGAAATAAAAAAATGAGTTTTTACTTTCCAAGGTACGTAGAATCCAAAAACACTTCAGATATTTTATTATTTGTAATTTACTGATATAATAAAATAGTTTATTAAAATAATAAACTATTCTGTGATAACATGTGTATTTTTTAATTGCTGAACATTCGATTGTCCTAAGTGTTTAACTTAATAAACCATTGTGTTCAGGACATTCTGAACAACAAATTTTAACTATCTAATCTTTTTCTATTTATGTACTGTTCAAAACTAACTTTGTAACGCTACAGCCCATGAAGGGTGTACGGTGTAGTACTTTGTGAGGAAGTACTGTTAATAGAACAACGGTTGTGCATGGAGGTGATTTGGTCAGAATCAAATTAGATCGCCTGATTTTGCCAACAAGGCTCTCGATGCATACATTTATGTACTATATGTTGCTTAATTTATAAAATAATAAGTAACCAGGTTCAATTTTTACAGAGTATTTTTTTAAAGATGGATACATTTCTAAGTTTCAATTTTTTCTTTGTGCTTTCAACTGATCGTGTAGTATATTTAAATAATGAGATCACATATTCCGTTAGAATTTTTTGGCATTGCGGAGGGTATAAAAAATCACGTTAGTATGGAACAAAAACAATTTTACAAAATTTACACATACAACACTTTGATTTTGGACCGACGACATTAAATTTAATATAAAGTGGTGAAAATTAACAACACAAAATTAATATTCTGATAAGGTACAGCAAATTTAATTGCCTTCCATTGACTTGAAGTTGAAGAAATGATTTGTTTATCGTCGTATGGTTTATTAAGGACATTGTTAAAGGAATGAGCTAAACGTTTAGACAGAGGCGGAGATAGTGCTGGGATCCTGACGCGAAGGATTAAGGACTAAGGACTTAGGAAAGCAATTAAGGGAGCACTTCAACTTGCTGCCATTTCCATAGGCCACTTCTCCATCAGGTGTTCTTCTCTCCAATATCGACCCTCTCTTCTCTTTGCTTCTCTAGCCTAACTAACAGATAGCAATTATATATATTTATGTTTAAAATGCATTGTAATTATATGTATAAATAAGTAAGTAGGAAAGATTTCATTCAAGACAAGAACATATATCGAGATAAAATACAACGGTAAACTAAAGGACAACACAACCTTATAATAAAAACTTTAAAGAAGTGCCGCAAGTGTATGCCCGGGCATCATAGCACTAATATTTAATGATAGCATAATTTAACAAATTTAGAAGTAGAATCCATTTATATAAAATGGGTTCATTAACCACTATGTCACATTTACCACTGATATGATATCTAGGCTTATCTAGAAATACATAGGTGAATTAGAAAAGTTCGATATATTATTAGTACTTTTTTTTGCAACATTTTAAAACTTTATTTATTGATAGATAAATCTTGATAGATCTGCCACACCGTTGTGGGTAATAAGTAATAGTAATGGATGATCATATTCTTTCTAAAATTAAATAAAATAAGAATGAAAAATAAATTATTAAACGTTAAAAAAAGTACTTAAAAATACATAAAATCTCTCTTAAAATATATATAAACAGAAGGATAAAGAAAATGAGCATAATCAAACTATGTGCATGAAAGAATAAATAATAATAATGATAAAAATAAAAGAATCTCTAGTCATATTTACATTCCTATTAAGAATATTTCCACTCTATCCCCCTTGTGTGAGAGGTAGAGCAGAGCCCATAAGATCCCAGCGCATACCTCTCGCCGCATCACTGGTAAGTGTGATAAGCCAGTGGAGGCTGAGAAAGTGCCCTAAAAACCGCAAACAACTTGAGTGGAGAATCTGACCATTGCCAGATCTGCAAATGTGCATTTTTATTTTACAATAAGTCTCTTGGCCACAGCCGTTTCAACCTTCGAGGTGGGCTGTAGGGATGGGTGGAACTAGATAAGGATTGAACCAAAGGATTAGGATGGTTAGAAAGATTTATATAGAATTTTGAGAATATGGTTGGTATGAGGTCAAGGACGTAATAGGGTGGATTAGTGTTAGTACTAAAACCAAGACCCTTCAAGGAATTTAATTGTACTTTTTATTCTTTTATGTATAAGTTTTTTTTTTTATTATAAGTAACAAGGGGCAACGGCAAAAAAAGTTTGGAAACTGTTGCTTTCGTTTCAAAATAGCTAAGGATACTTCAAGCTCAGAATACGAAGAACAAGGTACACACATTTATTTATTACATGGTGTTACATTCTTACATTATAAGAATCTATGTGGACCATGAATAAACATAGTCACTCTGAGGAGTTGCAATATTAAAATATATATATATATATATATATATATATAAAGTAGGTGTTAATCATAAAATTTGTTTAAAAATTTATTTTCCCCCCACAAAACTAAATTTTTGATAAACGTTTAAGTCAAATTTTTGTATTCATACAGTATTTTTGAAAATAACTTTATTTAAAAAGAGGATTAAATATATATATATTTGGGGAGTGGGAAGCTTATTGGTAAGGCAAGGTGCTACTAACTCCACGGACCCGGGTTCAAATCCGGCTGTGGCAGACAATTATTTTCTGTTCCCCTATACTTGTGAGTCAACTGTGTGTGTTCGCGAGTCCTATGGGGTCCATCCCGCATCATGAAGTGGATACTCCTAATGGGGTAAAAATCTGGCGGTCAAGCGTAATTCTGACCCAATCACCTCTTAGCACAACCTTTGGGCTAGTAACAGTTCTTCCTCACAAAGTACTGCGCCCCTGATCCTTCATGAGTTGAAGCTGTTCATTTTTAGTTGTTTTTTTGAATGAGGCTCTGAGGTGGCAACGACAAATTATACTTTACTATTTTTACCAGCAAATTCTTTGCGCCAAACACACCATTATGCAAGGCGCTATGGATAGAGTTATGTCTATTGTATAACTATATTCAAAAATATAATGCATATTGTGAATTTTAACAAATTATAACTCTGGACAATCAGTATACAGTGTTTATCTACTGCATTCATCCAAGGGTCCTTTGCCATTCACCAGAAAGAAACAGTGTTATGAACTTACTAAAATCACCCTTTTAATAATAAACAAGAGAACTTTATTATGTCCCCGTGGAATATCCAACCTAATGATAACAATAATTTATTTAGGAACCCTGAGTAAAATTAATTATATTCTTTTTAGTCTATTTTCTCAATAACTTAATTTAATTTAAATATTTAAAACTAATAAATAATAATGTTTTAAGTATACTTTAACATCATTTATCTTCTGTTAATATTTTCATATTATAGATATTGAAATCAAACAATGTCACTACTGTTCGACTGAACCATTAAGATCCTCACTTTTTCATGCTGCCTCCAATATTCTAAACGAGAACATATTGTACCTAAACCAGACGCATTGACCTAAATTGATAGAAAGCTCAAAAACATTGAGCATGCTCATCCCCTTAGTTTGGTGTTTTGTTTTAGCATTTCTAACTTGTGCAATTAGCAATGCCTCGCAATGATCCCACTTAAAAGACATTTTGAACGGTTGCCAACCGCAGTGGAAATGGCGCCCTAACTAGCCCTGGTATTCCACTTACATTAAATTATAATAAAACTTCTCTATTAAATAATTAATTAAAAATGATAGTCCTGGTTCTTACTATTTTTTACTTATTGTTATGACTTTTTTTATCCATTAAATTTTTATTTTTATTTATTTATTTATTGATATTTACAACTGTATAAAAAAATACAACAACTAAATTTAATCATAATGACATGATACAGGATGTAGAGAAACTACCCAGTAGTAGAACTCTAAAAACAGTTTACAATATAAGGTCACGAGGCCATCTTCTTTTCAGGCGCCTCCGAGGATTGCCAGGAATGGAAGAGGAAGCAAGGTTAGAAACTGGTGGGTTTGGGTGGTTAGGGAGTTTATTATGGAAGGAATAATATCGGGTTCGGGCTAGATCGGTTACATTAGGAACATTTAGGTCTTTATGGATGGTTTTATTAGTAACAAAATAAGGAGCATTGAGGATTTTACGAAGGATTTTGGATTGTAAAGATTGGATACGAGAGGAATTCGAAGGTTTAGTGGAGGGGCCAAAGCTCAACTCCGTATGTCCAGATGGGCCTTATTATTGTCATGTAGATCAGTCTTTTGTAATGAATTGGAAGTTTAGACCGTTTGTCTAATAAGTGCTGTAATAGTCCGAATCTGCGTGCAGTTTCCTGTCTTTTCAGTCTTGTGTGAGGATTCCAGGTTATCCGTTTGTCAAGATGTAGTCCAAGATAACGAATCTGTTCTACAGGGGTAAGAGCCACATTATTAAAGTATACTGTAGGGCAGTCGGCAGGTATACGACGAAGAGTAAATGTGATTTGTTGGGATTTATTTTTATCCTCCATCCATTAAATAAATAGTTTCAATTAACTTATGCTAATAATGATGCACTTCCACCATGAGTAGGTAATTACTCTCAAAGGTAATCTAACAAGAACTTAGAAATTTTAAAATATGTTCCTAGAACATTTCTGTCACATTATAACTTATTACAATGATTTAATTAATGTGAGTTTCAGTATCATACTGCACTCAGATAAACCGGTGTGGATCCTGAATTATCAATAATTTAAATTTTTATTGACCTCATACCCGCAGTTCTTTGTAAATTCCTTCTACATTTTTATAACTATTTATCTTTTATATTTTAAATGTCACAATTTTTCAGACTGACTCAGTCTTTTTTTAAAAAAGTAAAACAAAAATAAGTGGCTAATCCGTTTAGGTATCACTTCGATTTTGTGAAAATGTGAGAAGTTTTAAGCGGCTCTTTTGAACCCACAGTTTTTTTTTCCATAGATTTTAAGGGGAAGACTTTAGATAAGATAATTCAAAGTTAGAGCCGTTTTAAGTCACTGCTTGCAAATAAAAACGTTTTTTGACTAATGGGAACAGAATACCCAATTCAGTACATACGTTTTGGGAGCTGAAACTTTACAATAAAATAAAAAACTCTAAAATTAGTTCAGCTTTTAAAAAGTAATATATATATTTTGAAGATGTGGGGTAGCGAATCCATCAATTTGTATTTTTAAAATATATATTTGTTTTCTTTTTTTGTATTATTTGGTTTACTTGCTATACGAAAGCCTGAAAGACGAAACATAGGTAAAGAATGAATTATTTTATAACTATTCGAGATCCCTTTATTTTTTTATTGTAGCCGAGGAGGTTAAGGCGTCTACCTTAGTTAGTAACCATGTTACTGCAACGCGACGGTTCGAATCCGGCCTTGGAGAGGAGGGTAGATTTTGTGGTGGTCTCACGAAATGAAAACTTGACTCCCCATCATGGTTAAAATAGGTTGGCTACCTTTAAATAATCCCTACCTTGTATAAGAAAAAACGAAGAATGGAGTATAGTAGTATGATGGCGATGAATGCTTTTTTTGTAAAAGTAGACTTTTGATATTTCATTACATATTATGCATATCTGTAATAATATATTGATAAATGCTTTTTTGATCTATCCATAAAAGAAGTGTGAGTTCTGTATTGTGTAGCCAGGAATTGTGCAAGCTTGTAATTTGTACTTTTGAATTTGCCATGCTTTTCCTTTGAGACAGTTGGGATAAATTATATAAAGTTTTTTATTTTTAATTTATAGATAATGCTAATGGTTATCCATTAGAAAATTAATTTAACGGGTAGGCATTACAAATAATCTATTAGAGTTATGTAATTTTCGTAAAATTGTAAGGAGTATTAAAGTAATCCCTTGTGAAACTGATAGTAAGTTATGAATCCCTGTTGCATTAGCTAATACAGAATGAAATATTGACATTGGAACTGCTCTCGAAGTGGACATCAGCTGTAATAGGTTCGTGACCCGCGAGTTCAGTTAATACAATTAGCGTGATTCTCGTCACGAAACGAGATGGTTACCTCCTAGTGTTTTCTGGGCCAATAGGTTAACTGGGTTAGATTTTTCTATAATTGGCTCTTTATTGACCAATCCTGTTTCCAAACTTTCTGATTAGTTAACTCTGTCTTATCGATTTTAGATATGGTGGCTAAAGTAGTACTAGTAGGATAATGGCTGGAGTAAATTAAGTGTTTCACAACGTTGTAGAACACTTAATTTACTTTTTCGTCCCCTAAAACCTTTTTTATATTACAGGGTTGATTATATAAATTATCTAGAAATGGCAGCTATATTGTAGAACAAAATTTAAAAATGTTCCACTATGTCTTCAACATAGTTTAGAATATTTTATACTTGATCTATTTTTAGCGCCCTCCCAGGAATAAATCAGTTGTGGTTGAATCCAGTTCGGAAAATTAAAAAATCATCAAATGACTAGTTTACTTCTGCGAGAACTCTTGCAGTAGACACGTTTTCTTCTTTTGAATTCATTCGAAATAAACACAATATCATGTTAATTCATATAAATACTAATATCGTTTATTTATTCAAGGATTGATTTCTTTAGAATAATATTCCAGGCGTCACAATTAGGCTTTAGAACCTTACAGTAAAATACAAAATAAAAATGAAATCATAAACCATCATAAATTATAATGAATTTGAAAAGATAAAAATTAAAAATAGGGTAAAAATCTGGCGTTTGAGAGTGATTCTGACTAAATCACCTCCTTGCACAACCGCTGCTCTAGTAACAGTACTACCTTACAAAGTACACCCCTGGCCCTTCATGGGTTGTAGCGATACAGATTTGATCAATGATTCTTGAAAAATGGCTTGTGAATAAAGGAATAGATTTATGATGTATCGTAAGTAAATAAAGCTGTGAACATGTATACTGATGTTCATTTCCTTAATTTACAATTCCTACAGTTCCTACTAATACAGTTTCTGGAGTCTTGATTTGATTTTAGCTGGGTCATAACAGTAGTATTCGGTCCCTCTCTTGAAAGTATCGTTGATTTTTCAACTTTCTCTAGTACACCTAGTGCACTGTAATTTTTAATGGTTAGGATAATTTTCCTTAAGAATTTTAGAATTAAATCTGATTTCAAGACGAATTATTATAATCTACGTTTTTGATTCAACACGTCCCAAAGGCATAAGTAACGAGAAAAAAAAATACAGCAAACGTTGTTTACGATATACTTACGAACAATGCGGAAATTTAGCAAATAAAATCGTTTTAGAATCTAATTTTCTGTAATCTGGTTCCATAGTTTGAGTTTCCTCGACCGTTTGTGGAGACAAAAATGGCTGCCATTGTGACGTATTTGAAACAAATCATTAAAAAATACAAAATATTGTTTGGGATTTATTGTCTGGGCCGCTTAGGATACAAAAATCTCGAGATATGTAATATGGATGGATATATATATAATATATTTGACAACTTGATCCGTAAAAAAAATAATTCACCCCACAAGAAACGAAAAATTAATATATATATAAATTTATGTATATAGAAAACAGATATATTCCACAGAGCCCCAAAGGCACTTTTCTTATAGTTACTCCAGTAAATTGGATGTAGCAGATCTCTACTTCTCTCTCCTACCTTTCCTCTTTTTTTTCTAACTGGAATTTATTTTTTTAATTGAGTTCGTTTGTCGTTTGGGAAAGAAGTCTCTTTAGAAAAAAAAAGAGAGATTTAAATTGGAGCAGTGAGTCAAAACCCTAAGGGACAAGAATCGGGTTCTAAAAAAAGCTTCGAGGGTTCTGCTCATAATTTTAATTAACAATAATTATGTTCGGGTAACCTAGAGTTTCTGAGTCTCGCCATCAAGCGCTCATTTACGGTCTTAATTAAAAAAATGATTTAAAATTTGAATTAGTTACCATTATTCAGACTTAAATTTGTTTAATAAATTTAAATTTTACATCAATAATATATTCGTCACGATGTTTTGGACCGTCCGTCCATATTCAGATGTTTATTCTTATAATATTTATAATTAGATCTTGTGTTTTTTCTTTATTTATTTATTTTTGCATCAATATCCTTGAAACATTATTTTAATGGCCATATTTGTACAATTTATAATTGAAACTGTTCCACTTTATGTTTTTTAAATTATAGATTGTTAAGTAAATTATAGGTGGTGGGTACTTATTACTATTTGCTAAGTTTTGGTCTTTAGTTAGTGTAATAAATATAAGTATAATGCATGACGAGTAACACAATATCTGATTTAAATACCACTTAATTCATCAGTAATTCTTTAATATAATTCTATATATATTTTAAACCATTCCCACAATGATTATCATTTTTGTTAAATATCTGATGGGAAACTTGCTGCATTAAACCAGAGCTAAAACCTAAAAATAAATAGCACGACTTGAAACTAAAAAGAAATTGAATAAAATATTGACAATCTACATAATAGTTTCTTATTTATAATATATATTGCCACACAAAATCAATAATAGGAACGGAATGAGAAATGTCCGCCCTCCGACATTTACAGTGGCGTACCTCTAGCACTTTGATGCTCGAGGTCTTATTATTATAAATAATATAAAAATAATATGATTGTAAAACTAAATTTTTTTATTTCAAAAGAATAACGTTCTCGTTTGAAAAATAAAATAAGATATCCTTGTTATGGACACGTCCTGTATTGGACAAGATAGCCTTACAGACGCCAAAAATTTAAGCGATATATATAGTATAAATTATTTAGTTGTTAAAATAATGATACATCAGTATAGAATTGTGTTCTATAAATTTTATTATAGTAGTTTTAAAAAATTGTAATAAAGGTACTATTAAATAATTATCACAGATGTAATCAATTTGTCATCACTATTTCAAGCCCTGTTAATATCATGGTTTCAAAATTCTCTTTATATTTGTATATGAAATTTTATTTATTAGTTTCTTTATATGAATATTGTGACTGAATAAGGAGAACAATTTAATTATGAAATGTGATATAATTATACTAAGGTAATTTTTTAGATAAAAAATTGTTGTTGTTGATTAATTGAAAGGTTGTAGGCATATTATGAATTGTGTTAATTGTATTGTACATTGCCTGATGATGGGGCGATGGCCATGGAACGTTGTTTATGATATATTAAAAAAGAAAGATGTTTGAAGGAAGAGAGTTTCACTACAACTCATCAAGTTAAATTTTTAATGAAAATTATGAATAGTAGCAACTATTTGAATTAAGAAAAAAGGGAAAAAATTAAATTTTGAAACTGAATATTTGTTGTACAATTTCACTTTGCATAAAAATAAATTTAATTTAGAGAAGTTTATGTATTTATTTCTCATAGGAAAATCCTTAACAATAGAATTAATTCACTGCAAAGCCGCAATACACGGAAATAAACTCCTCAATCAGGAACAATGGTCGTTGTTGAAATCCCCGAGTGGGCGCCCCGGGACCCAATCCCACGGGAGTTGTCCTAAATAAAATCGGATCTGAGTCGCAGAGCCGCATTGCGATGGAGGGATTACCCATTTACCTAGTCTCTATCGGCAATATTTCAGCCAGGGATAAGATCGACTGTCAGCCGCTACGTTGGATAGAATAGGACATTTGTACTAAGCCAGTTGTATTCAGTTAAACTACTGTACTGATATTATAAGAATTACATTAAATTATAGTTACATTTTTTACCTTCATTCTTAAATAAATCCTTAAATAAAAAAAAAGTTAAAACGTGTGAAGATGAATTTAAATTTAAAAAAGATGAATTGTAAATGTGAATTTAAAAAAACCTCATGCAGGCTATTCTGCTCAGATGTAATCCAACAAATTAACCCTATTTGTTAAAAATTTATCATTAATTTATAAATAAATTAAACTTATGTATTTAATAGAATTTCCAAAAAAAATGGATATATACACGTCAATTCTAAAAATACTAAAAAATATGTACAACAGTTTCGTTTAATATTCGTTAATTAGTACAGATAAGCCAGTTGTATTCAGTTAAACTACTGTACTGAAATTATAAGAACTACATTAAATTAAAGTTACATTTTTTACCTTCATTACACATTCTTAAGTAAATTATTAAATTAAAATTAAAACGTGTGCATTTTTAAAGATGAGAGGGATTTTTTTTGGAAATACATAAAAAATAATGACTAAAAATTGTATTCTTAAAAATGAAACTTATGTTTAATTAAATAAAATTTTCTCCATTTTATTCTCAAAACATTTTTATTCCTTTTATAAGACCAACGTTTCGGCCAATTCAGCCATCCTCAGGGGCAATCTTAATACAATTTTAGAACTAAATCATTTTAACAAAAAGTTCATGTAGGCTATTCTGTCCAGATCTAATTCAACAAATTAACCCTATTTGTTATAAATTTATCATTAATTTACAAATAAATTAAACTTATGTATTTAATAGAATTTCCAAAAAAATGGATATATACACGCCAATTCTAAAAATACTAGTGCTTAAAAAATATTTATGTAACATAAGCCTATATAAGGTATAGGTTCTATATATATGTAGATAGATTTCCTACATTTTTGTTTAATAGTTTTTCTCTTACCTAATACATTACAAATTCTCATAAATACAAGATCTTCAAGACTTTTTTGACACTCCGTTATTTCGAGATTTTTGAGCTTAAAGCTTGATAGATTAACCTTGTTAGGCTCTTATTTATGATAAATTAAGTTTCTTTTGGTAGTGAAGTCTACTTTGCAACATCTTCTAGATCATTTGCAGTTTACTCAGCTAAGTAATGGAAAATATATTTTCATTTTTGGATTTTCATTGATTCTAATCTTAAAACGATTTAAAAACGGTGAATTTTCAGATACGATGCCTACCTGAAAACGTAGATAGCCATCAACTAAAAATATTTTTTTCTTTAGGATCAGGATGACGGTATAAGCGACTAAACTATGATGACACTTCCTATAAGGCAATTTATTTTTCAAATTATACTGGAAAAGTAGTCCAAGAAAAGTACAATAAATGTTCAGTTTTCTCTCTTCGCTGATGCATTGAGACTCTGAGAGAAATATTAAAAAAAAAATGAATTATATAGTATTAAAAAACCTGTTCTTCGTTCCTTTTTAACACTCAAACTAACTTATTATTGCACCAAACACTCAAAATAACAACCATTCCACTTCAAAAACAAAAACATCCAAAAAAGGAGCTCTCTCTTTTTCGCTGCAGACATGTTTGTTAGTACAAATAATGTATGGAATAGCAAATATTATATAAGCAGTTAACGTATATGCATATTTAATATGCTAGATTCTTAAAAATTCACATGCAATACGAGCATACATCTTTTTGTTATGTTTTGCTTTAGAGGGATCATTCCTTATCAGATTGTCCTCACCATCAGATCCCCTATGTAGTTCTATTCCTTCTATTCCGTTGCTACAGTACCCTTCTCATCTTCAAATTCCGGTTATGCCATCATTTCTTATTCACCCAGTTCCAATAGAATTTAAATAAATATTCCGTATTTACATAGATATTTTATAAAAAGTGGTGTGTTAATTTTGTAAATATATATTATTTTAATTAGTATTATATGTATATTTTTTTTCTTTTTTAAGATTTACAAATTATTAATTATTAAGTATTAATTATTTTGTTCTTTTACTTGTTTGTCTAACGCTTTAAAGCTCATTAGATATTATTTTAGTATTATTTTAAAGAGGCCTGTCCCATAATGAATAAATAATTTGCTATTATTATTATTATTTATATAGGGAGAGATTTATAAATAAACGTTCAATACAATTTTCAGCCAAATTTATTTTTCATAAAATGATTTTACAATTAAAATAATATGATAAAAAAAAGGAAAGTGTTTCTTTTTTTACTGCTTATCGCGGAGATTCGTCCATATTTATTTATATCTGGGCATTGAAATGATTAATTTCGTGTACTGCGAGATCACGCCATCCCCACCTCTGCTGAGGTGGGGGTAGATAGATAGAACACTAATAAAAGGGTTGTTGAAGGGTAGCGGAAATCGATGAGTTAGCAGTGTCTGTTGTGCTCAGGGATCTATGGTGACAAGGCAGTGCTCGAGGGACAGTCGTTCTGGAGGATGGGCAAGAAGACCGTCGACAAGAAGTCGCTGGCGAAGAGGCAGCAGGTAGTCTTGTCTTGTCTGTCTGTAGAATGTTCACCATGTCGGTAGTCGTCGCACATGGCAAACCTTCATTTATAGGTCACATCAATAAAACCTATATAAACAAACACAGACAACATGATGATATTGTACTTATATTCTACAGAAAATAAATGTTATGACAGACAATTTTGGGTGTGGGTTCTACCAATCAAAATTTATTCCTTCACCTTGATTTATTGAAGAAAACTTGTTTTACCAAATTTTTCAAAAAATAAAATAGACTTCAAGACTACGCGTACGGATAGTAGTTTTGTTTTAGAAGGTTCAAAGGTTGGTTTTGAAGCTTCCAATTTGGAAACCAAATTACGACCATTAATTACTGTGATAAAGCTCATCTGACAATGAATATTTCATCTGCAAAGTTAGTAATTTAGTAATATTTCGTGAGATATTATTCAAAATATTCGCTCTACAAGAACAATAATCTATGATATAATATAAATTTAATCAACTCGTAAGAGAATGTTTTGGCCAAATGGTTCTCATTTAAGAGAACCATTCTTTGTTAATCAGCATTTTTACAAGGAATTGTGAGAAACATTTTGAAAAAAAAAAAAAAACAGTCCTAGTTGTAATTATTAAATTATAATAAAAAATGGCAATTATAAAATAAAAATTAGGTGTAAATGAAACTTAAAGATGGTTGTTTCCGGAACTTAAAAAATATCATAGTGTTAATAATTTATTTATTTTATTAAAATAAATAAATTCTTCGCATTATGAGCATCCGTATCATTCTAATTTGATGTATATTATCAAAATGTATTTCTCAAAATAGGACAAGAAATTTTTTTTACCTGTTTTATTCATAGTGATCTCAGGAATTTTCAAATAATTAATGATACATCATATGTTACATATTCTTTTATCTACAATTGGAGGATATACATAATAGTATATTATGAAATTGAATAAATTTATTTATAAACTATTTACTTGATATATTTTTATCTGATAACTGTCATTGAAAAGTATATAAAAAAAATAAATAGATCGCCGATATTCTATTTAAATTATTGTTTTGACCTTTAAATTTTGCAAGTTACCATAATAAGGTGTATATATTTTTTTGTTAGATTATTAGAAATAGATATGTTAATGAAAATAACTTAAAAAAAAAAAAAAAAGGAATAAGCAGCACCCTGATATCACTACATTTGAAAGTCTCAGAGCCATCTTTTTCTCAAACGTCGCAAAGGAACTGGGATTGAAGTTCATTTCGAGTTGATAGTTTTTGTGTTGTAATATTTGGAGTTTTTAGTTTTACACTATGGTATTTTACCTCATTTCAAAAAATGGCAACAAAAAACTTCAAAAACAAAAGTTATCAGCACCTTTTTTTTTTTTTTTATTTTGTCGATAAAACTTGTATTTTATAAAGTCATATTTATTTTTTATATATTAAAATGTTGTGGGGAAAAATAAAACTTCCTTTACAATATTATAACTAATAGTATAGCGTTTTGAGTTGTTTTCTATCTTCTAGTTCCATCATTTCTGCAATTATAACGTTTAATTTAACATTTAAACATTTATCATATAAATTTATATATATAATCAAAACATATATAAACTAAATTTTACCTAATAGTCAAATATACCCATTTACGTTTTAAAATTTCGTTTTCATAGCTACAAGATTAAACAGTCTAATAAACCATTGTTTAAACAATATTGTTCTCTGTTGTTACATTACTCTTTCCGTTTAGCACAAATTAATGTTGTTAGATATGTTCAAGATATTATAAATTTTGACAAATCATTATGCCTATGTGCTGTTAGCTACCATCCTGTTAATATGTGTAACCAAGTAGCTAATGTGAGTGTGAATATTATAATACTGAATTAAAATATTATCATTAAATGGTCTGTTTAGTTCATTTAAGAGTTTTTCGTCGATCTTATAGGTTACAGTATTGTTGATAATTTTGGTTACATCGATTCTAAGATTCTTATGGTCTTTGTGTTGTTTTTACATGTCTATAATGGTCGGGTTTTTAATTTAAAATTTTGATTAAAAGTACACTACAGACACACATAACATCTATTGAAGAATGGGGTCAAAACTGGAGAATCAAAATAATCCTGACAAATCCCACCAGATCACCTTTACTCTTCGTGGTAAACCTCTACCCTCCTGTCCTACAGTATCCTTTCTAAATACTCCACTAACGCCTGTTGAACAGATTCGATACTTATGACTCCATCTTGACAAGAGACTAAGAAGGAATCCACACACAAGACTGAAACGACAAGAAACGGGTCGTAGATTCCGATTGCTACAACACTTACTTGACAAACGCTCTAAACTTTCCATTCACTACAAAAAATTAGTATACACCACGATAATCAGACCAATTTGGACATATGGAATTGAGCTCTGGGGCTCTACCAAACCATCAAATTCCTCCCGCATCCAATCCTTAATCCTACGTAAAATCCTCGATGCTCCTTATTACGTCACAAATAAACTCATTCACAAAGACCTTAACATTCCATTCGTTGCAGAATCTTTTCATTCCAAACTCCTTAACCATCCTAACCCATTAATTCTTAATCTTTCATCCTTAACAATCCCTGATAATCCTCCGAGGCGTCTGAAAAGAAGATGGCCACGGGACCTTCTAATTTAAATTAAGGTTTGAAGTACCACCGATGGGTGGTGCCTTCCCAAGATTTTCAAGTGCATATGAAACATACAACATATTTACTTATTGTATTATTTTGTACAGTTGTAAATTACATTAAATAAATTTTTAAAAAATGATTAAAAGTTCTGCAGTTTATATTTGTAACGTCTTTTCAGTTTTTGACATGCTTAATTCTGGTTTCTGTTTTTTGTAGAATTTTCGCATTCAAGTATATTGTATTTTGCTTTTCCAATTTACGTATTTTATCTTTCATGTTTGATAATTGGTCTTGCAGCTTGTTACTCATATAAAAGTGGTAATTTTCAATAAGGATAAATTTTATTAAGTAAGAAAATGGAACTTCTTTTTTTTTCATATTTTTCAAAAGTTTTATGCTATCCATATATTAATAAAAAATAAATAAAAATGTTTTAATAAATACTTTATTTTAGAAATTATACAAGAAGAATATTAAAATTCTCTTTTTCTTATAAAATATTACATCTTTTTTCCACTAGATATGTTTTAATTAGGATTCATGTTTCTATTTCCATAAATCCATACTATAATAATTAATATCATACTATGTATAGATTGCTGTATGCTACGTTACGACGATGACACTTACGATATATTAGTTTGACCTTTCCTGCCTATATTTAGCTTCTGTATACACATCGTTGATGACATTTCGTGCTATACGAGTTTCACTTTGATCATCTATTTGATTGTTATTGCTTTTCGGTTCAATATGTAATCTATAGATAGGACGTAAACACTTTATTATTTAGGCAGTGAGGAATTATTTAGGTATAGTAATAAATTTTCTTGGAATATGGAATACATTATGGAGTCCATTAATACAAAATCTAGGGCAGTGCGTGCATACAACTTCCATATACTACTTTACATATGACCCCAAATTTTGTGTAGATTAGCTTGGTTAAATTTTTTGTGATTTCTCGAAAAAAAAAATATGAAGACCAGCGAAGAAGAAAATTATGAACAAAAATTTTTTTTCTGCTATCAAAATTCATATTTTAGGGTTTCTCGAGTAATAAATAACGAATATTAATTCTTTTCCTGCTAAGGATACAACACTTTAACAAAATATTATGAAGCCGAAATGTTAGCGAGAATTATCTGGAAATCTGGGCTTTTCTTGTTAGAATCGGATGTTTATATTTTTCATTTTTTTTCTCCATTATCCTATAATATCATGTATTTGTATACTGTTTATCATTGTAGAAGTGGGAATTTTTTATTTCCTTAATAAGGAAAATTAAAAGTTCATTAGAGGAAGATTTTAAAAAATTCGTTTTCATTATTTAAGCCCTGTCAAACTATTTGAATAAAAAAAATATCTAGCTGGTATTAAAACTAACTAATTCTATATTGAAATAGAGTGTTTTATTACAATTGTTAAAGTCGTTTTCAAATAATCGAAAAAAAACGTGAAAAAGTTACGTTTCGGTTTTGACCTATGCTGTTCACACACTTATTCATCCCTCTTACCTCATTCTGCTGGTGTATCTCAGGGTAGTATCATTGGTCCTATCCTTTATACAGTTTTTAGAGCTGACATCCTAACTCATTCTAACACGATTCTCACTATTTATGCGGATGGCACATATCTATTGTCAGTGAATAATGACCCTTCTATTGTATCCAAAACCTTCCAATCCCATATCATCATCCTTGAAGAATGGTGCCAAAACTGGAGAATTAAAATAAATATCACCAAATCACATTTACCCTGCGTCGTAAACCCATGACTTTCTGGCTCAGAGTATCCTTTAATATAAACTCACTTATTCCTGTCGAACAGATACGTTAATTAAGACTACATTCGGACAAACGACTGGCTTGGAATCCTCATGAAAGACTGAAAAGACAGCAAAATATCAGTTCATTCATCTGGAACTTAATGTCCCTAAACTAACGGTCTAAACTTCCAATTAATTACGGAAGACCTATTTCCATGACCCTAATAATGCCTAGTCGGGCTTAAGGAGTAGAGCTTTGGGACTCCACTAAAAACATTGAATTCTTCTCGTATCCTTAAAACTCCATACTTTGTTACATACTAAGTCATGCATAATGACATAAATATTCGATTTGTTCGCGATTCAGCCAGATGCTTACATCTTTTACACTTATGATTAACTCTCTAACCACCGAAACACGCTTGTTTCTAACCTCGCTTCCTCTTTAATTTATTACTTGATAATCTTCCTAGGCGTCTAAAAAGAAGATGACCTTGAGACCTACTCTAGAAATGCTATTGGAGTTCTTCTAATGGGTAGATTCCCCACAATACTGTATCATGACATTGTAATATAACTTACATCAGATAAACTAGTTGTATGTTTATTTATTTACAGTTGTAAATTTCAATAATGAAATAAAAATAATGATGTATGATAAGATTGATCCTCTGGGTCGTCCGTAGCTCAGTTGGAATCCAAATCCGAATCCGGCCTGGGGCGTTTACTTTATTCATTGAGTGACGGTCCCACAATATGAAAAACTTGACCCCCAACAATGGCCAGGCACTATAGGACTCCAATGGGAGTCGGTCGAAAAAAAAAATAAAAACATTGATCCTTTTTAAACGTCCACATTCTTTTGGTATTTTGTTTAAAATAAAACCATAAATATAATTTCGTCTTAATTTTCACATCCAATTAAAGATGTCTAATAATTGATCCAAAATTTTTAAATATATTTAATTTTTGGACATGACTTCTATTTAACAATTACATTAGAGTATTTGTAGGAGCATCTAAAACAATATCCTAAAATATTGTTGTTAAATTACTAGGTTGTCAGTGTGGCTAATTAAATAATTATTGCTACTAATAATTAACTATTTCTGCATAATCTTTAATAATAGCCTCAATAAGTAATTTTTCAATTGATTTGTTCCATTTAAATGGTTACATAAACATGTAATATATATTAACATTTTTGATACCACACCTCAAACTTAGAAAAAAAGGGCTACATAAGGGAAGAAAAAGGACTTTTTAAATAAAACATTTTAAATATTTGACCAGAAGAAATATGGGGTCGAATGAAGAATTTAAAATACTATAAATTTTACAGTCTGAGTCTTAGGGAGGTATTTATAAATAATAGTAGTGAGAGCAGTGGGAGTGTAAGGTCATTAAAGTTAACACAGAATCACTGGTAGTGAGCCAGCTTTGAACCAACGAAGTCTCAACTCATTAATTATACATTAACTATATTGTAGGAGCGGGGTAGCTCAACGTGTAAGGGGCTGTTCTACTAATTCCGGGAACCAAGTGTCGAATCCAGCTGTGGCAGATAATTATTTATTCTGTTATTGTGGAGTCAACCCTGTGGGTCCGGGAACCCTCCTGTGACCCACTCATTGTCTTTACAGAGATTGCCATTAAACGTTGAATGTAATTTTGAATAAATCATCTCCTAGCACAGCTGCTTTTCAAAAAAACTATACTTTCCTGCTACTGCAAAGAATTGAACCCTGACCCTTAATGGTTTGTAGCGGTACACATTTTATTACGTACATCTACATCTCGAATAGAAACTTTTGATCTTTTT
>NW_027108214.1:57956-63736 GCF_000696795.3 Halyomorpha halys
ATAAACTCTATTTTCTTCTAACGCGTACAGATTTCTTGCAAATACCTGGTATATTATGTCTGCTTTGGAGTATAAAAATTAGGAAATCTCAATTAATCAAATTAAAATTTTCAAACCCGGCCTTTCACGCTGCAACTCCCTCGTCGAAGTTCCCTGTCGCAGTTGCGCCGCTTCATCTCGACGAGACCACCTACTACTAGACTGCAAAGCCCAGCCGAACCCTTCTCGAGGAATAGACAAAACGAAACTGAAGTTAAATTGAATAGAAGTTAAATAGACATAAAAATAAATAATAAACGACGTTGATTTATCATGTATTTAGAGAAATTTACAAATTAGACTTTAGTAACTTAGCTTACACAATCTGAAAATCTTTGATCTAAAGTTTGACTCACAATGTAGTGCGTAATGCACGTTCTTGCTTAAAAAAATCCTGCATCCGGTATTATATTCTCATAATGCCCCAGCAAATCAGTCTCTAAAGCAGAATACTTCAAAGAATTAGTTGCTCTAGCAATAATGAAAAAAAAAATATTCTGTCCTCTAGAAAATAATTTTTTTCAGCGATTTCAACTTTCAAAAGTGGCTGTTGAATCAATTCTAAATTTAATTGGACCCATTATTTCTAATATGACCGATTGATATTTCAGTTTTATGTTTCCTTGGTAACCTACTTAACAAAACTGTAGACCAGAAACACGTCGCTAAGTTACCAGATTTTTACCTAATTCTGAAACAAGAGTAAGTTGTACCGGAGACTGCTGTAGCCCTTGTTGTACTTAAAAATAATGGTAAAATCCAATTACATTATATTATTAGATAAATTACAAAACTTTTACATTTTATTGACTTGAGAGCAAGATGACGAACGAGTCTTACATACATGTATTTAAGCTTATAGTAATATTATTATTTAAATATAAAGTAAGAGAAGAAATAATAAAAATATATTTGAGCTTACCAACATCTTTTAAATTCTTACCAAGAAAGCAGCACATACCTTCACAGAGGGATCTAATCCACCATCAAACCAAAGAACAATGCATATGCTTCAACCAACTAATTAATGGAATGAAAGAGGGCCGATTCATAGCTTCCCCCATTCATCATTTATCAATGGAATTATGGGTTGTTTGGGCATGCCCTCAATACCAGAACCTCGGGTCGCAATTATGCCAGCATATTCCATTATATGGGACATCTCTTTGCCTAATGATGCCTATAAAGATAAAAATATGCCAACAATTTTGTAGTCCCAATTAAGCCTGAAAAAAGGGAGTTCTCATTAACTATTTTTAAGTATTTATCTGTTTTTTTCTTTCATAGCAATTAAATAATCTTCTTATTTCAATTAATTATCTTTATCAATTTTACATCAATAAAATATTGCTGTCGACGTTGAGATAAAAAGTTTTTAAGTTTAGATTACAATCTTTAACTATACTTAATTCTAAAAATAGTTTAAACTTCTTATTATATTTTGCACTTTTTATTCTATTAGAAATTACACAAAACTGATCTGCAACATTAATGGAAATAAAACAGTCAAGAAAAGAAAAAATAGCAGGATAAAATAAGAAGTAAGAAATAATGCAAAATTATTGTAAAGGAACTAAAATTGAATATTTTCAAGACTTTGAATAAAAAACAAACTACAAACAAAAACTTTGAAACTATTTTTAGAAGATTGACCGTCCAAAACTTCGCCTGGACTATTCTATTGATGTAAAATTAATAAAAATAAAGAATTGAAGTAAGAAGGCTAATTAATCGCCCAGAAATAAAAAAAACAAAACATAAAATAATAGTAATTGCCTTTGAATAACAGACTAATTAATAAATTTGATACCATACATATTTATTACGGTAGTATCAATCCCTTTTCTGGCTCTTGGAAGCGATGGAAGATATCATGAAATAAAAGGGAGTTTCATCGAGAAGTGATGCATCTCAATTTCGTTTTTGAAACTTTAATAAAAGTGATTGATAGAAGTGAGTGGTTTTAATATTCTTACAGAGATGATTTGGTGGTTAGATTAAAAGTGGGCTTTAAATTTTTGGACGCGGACAACAATCCCCAAGTACCTGTAGATTAGAGATTTTAAAGCCCAAAAATAAACCGGTTTTGAAATAGCGCACGAATTAGGCAAGGGTAAAATCTCATTGTAAGACAGCGTCATAATGGCCATAAGAAACTTACGCAAAAACTGAGCGAACGGTTCACCCGATTTTTTTAGGCTAAACTTATTTAGCTAGGCGGTGTAAATATTTTTAAACAAAAATATCCTGAAAATGTTTGTATCAACATTGTCAGTCAAGTCTTAAAATGAAGTCTGTCCGTTTGTGCTTATAAAGAATATTTTACATAAAAGTAACACGTTGGGTATGCGCGCACCGAAATAGATTTTTTAACATTGTTTTTTGGTCTGCCCATAATTTAAATATCTTTCATTCTAATTTTTGCATTGAGAATAACTTTAATTTATGTAGAAATATCGAATTAAGAATGCTCGTTTCAAAAATTTATCATATTTGTTTTTTTGTTTTGTTTTTTTATCCTAGAAACTATGAAACAATTAGGAAAAAAAAAGAAATATTTTACAACTACTACAGAATACAAGAATTATAAAATGGTATTTTTCAGTTATTACTAATATCTCTTTGGAGCTTGATTAATAAAATGTCGATACCGGATTGTTATACAACTCGATACTGATTTTTAAACTTTTATATAAAGAAGTATATTCGGATAAAGAGATGTTATCGATCGTATTTTCTCCGAACTGTGTGTGGGAGATACCCCGGTATGGCCTTTGTTCGGGAAGGATATTATATCGGATGATACCCTATCTGCCCCACGGGACCTGATGAGTCCGTCCCTGACAGGGGTAGGAAGTCACAACATTTATCTACAGCCAACTCCCGTTCCAGGTATACTCACTTTATCTAGCATATATCGTGGTATTTTCCACATTTTCCAGTTTATAGTTGCACACTGAATATTTAAACTATATCATTTAATTACAAACTATTGGGAATCAGAGTTCCTTGATAGATAAAAACTGTATTTCACTCTAAACAACAACTTACTCAAATTATTAAGAAAAAAAAAGTAAAAGTAGCAAATACACAGTGCATTCTAGCCGTCTATAGCTGAGCGAATAAAAGCGCCAACTTTGACAGTATCTTGATTGCAGCGGCGCCATTTCGAATCTGCAATTGAATGTCAATTATGATTTATGTGGTGGTTCCACGAAATAAAAACTTGATCCCCTACTATGGTTAGAATAGGGTTGTACTCTGTAGATAATAACAAACCGTACATAATAACATGGAAAAGGAGGGTCATTTAAAGAAAAAAAAATCGATTCCAGCATATTCATTGCGCTGTTTTACTTCTTTTTGTAATATTCAACCGCTACAGGGCATATTGTGAGTTATAAAATAAGTTCGTAGCGCTTTTTACTGTTGATTTCAATAAAAAGTTCAGAATCTTGTAAATATTTTTAATCAATTATATCTGACCCATTTTGATCTAATATATGTTGCTATATTTCAGGTTATGTTTTATTTCCGTCCTCCCATAACTTGTCACATTTTTGCGCAATGAACTCCTCTTTATGCGTTTTCCAGTCCTCGAGCAAATTAAAGTATTTCGCGTTAAGAGAGTTTTGAAGGGCCCAAAATAAGTGAAAATCTGTTGGGGCAAGGTCTGGTGAATAGAGTGGGTGGGGGATCACAACCCAGCCAAACTCCAATAATTTCTGCGGGACTACAAAGACACACAAGACTGGCGTTATCGTGATGGAAAACTATTCCTTTGCGATTAGCCAATGCTGGACGCTGTATGAGATATGTTAAGCATTTGTGCTTTCTCGAATTTGGTCCTCATCAACAGTTGAAGGACGACCCAAGCGCATTCTATCTTCCAAGTCAAAATTTCCTGTTCTGAACCGAGCAAACCACTTACGGACGGTGCTTTCTCCTAATGCATCATCGTCATATACACACTGCAAATTTTGTTAACCGTCTGTGAAGCGGATTTTCCTTTTCGAAAATAAAAAATCATTAAATGACGAAAACGAACTTTTTTCGCTTCCATTTTGAGAAAGCAAAATATCATTTAAAGGTAAGGAATCTTGGTTGAAACTGATGCATAAAATCACCTTAAGTAATCCTTTATTAGAATATGTGAACATTATTGACCAAGTAAACATTTTTATAAATACAGAGAGGATTAAATTGAAATATTGAAAAATGCTACGAATTTATTTTACAACCCAATAGTTCCAATTTCAAGTGTGCCCAGAAATTTTTAATGCCGAAGTATGGTGGCGTGTGTAAAAATGTTCGGGAACCGCTACACTAGTTATTGCCATCCTGTTCTGGATTCACATGATATCTTAATTCTTCTTATGGCCAAACTGACGATCTAATCAATATATCTGTCAAAGAAAACAATTGTAGATCTTTTGTAGTTCTATAATATTGTATGCAAAAGTATACTTAATAAACAAAATATGGTAAAGAGGACAAACAAATTTGAACATTTTAAGATGGACGGGCAGTCCGAAACGTCGATCGGAATATTTAAGTGATGTAAAATTGATAAAAAAAAAGAATTGAAGTAAGAAGGCTATGTAATACCGCAGAAAGAAAAACAACTAAATATTTAGAAATTAGTTAGTTATTTTCCTAGTTTCATCTTGGAACTTTCAGGTGACGCGTGCCTAACGAACGGCGAAATCTTGGGATTAGCAGATAAAACTTTTATTTAAATGAAAAATGTTTAAAATAAACGCGTAATACACATTTTGATATTTCAAAATGTATGTACTCAGACATTAAAAAAATCGATTTTGTAAAGAATCTTGTATTATCAACGTTTTTATTATTTTTCAGGCATAAACTAGAATCTTGAAGATGTGATACTATATTAAAATTAGTAAAATATATCAAATTATTGAAATATATTACTATATTAAAAATATTGCTAATCGCATAGGTATTATATTTTTATTTTGAAAAAAAAATGAAAGGGAGGTGTTCTTGTAATGATTTTTTCTTGTAATGTTTCATAATGAAAGTTCATTGTACAAGTGTAGAAACTAGCCTGGTAATAATACTAATACTTATTTTTTTCATGATAGGGATGATTATTAGTGATATTACAGGAATTAAAAAATACTAAAGTACAAGTCTGTGTAATTGAATTAAGATAAATCTACAAGACTAATAGTATTAGTTTGTACTTTATTATGAAACAGGGTCCAGGTGGTGTGGCTTCCGAAGTTCCGCATCCGCATACTGATCTCTAAAGTTCTTTTTTTTAAAATATCTTTATTGAAATTTACAACTGTATATTATATAATACATTCAGTAAATTTAATCTTAGTCTTTTGTTTTTAATAATACTAAAATCTTCCATCAACTTTCCACAATATTTCTGAAATAAAGTTTTTGCATTTTCCAGAAAAAAAAATACTACACTTACATAATCTGATATATTTTTAATAGAAGGAGGATTGAAAAATGTTTTATCATGTCATCAAAATATCGTTATCAGTGACGCGTTTGAGAAAGAAGCGCCGGGATCTTTTCGAGTTCTTTTCTCCACAAGTCGGTTCCTAGTTCCCCAGGCGGGATGTAAATATTGTAAATAGGATCGTATTGAAGATATTATTTTACTTTAACTTTATTTTTTATTATATGTAAATATTTTTTATAGGTATTGATTAATTTATTTTTCAATTATATTTATTTAATTTCTAAACTCCTCC
>NW_027108214.1:64747-66417 GCF_000696795.3 Halyomorpha halys
TTGGAATGTCAGCTGTGAAAACTGTATATAGGATAGGACCAAGGATACTACCCTGTATAACTATTTGAGTTTACTTTATGTAGGTAATTTAACGATTTTTAAGTAATTGTAAGCTCTTGATATTTTCTTATTTTTCGCTGTCCTATTTATTTTGGGTAAAACCAAAATGAACAATTATGGACGATTATATTATATCATGTGGTCCGTGATTGACTATTCACTCCAGTAAACGTTTATTCCGGCCCATATCGATAGTGAGGGACCTCATGGTTGCCCAGTTGTCCTAAAGTTCTGCATAAACTTTGGTGGTTAACGTTCATATTATTCTTCTTAATCAAATAGTTGGTACCTGTCAATGTTTCGAACCCTTTAACCTCGAGCTGAATAGATTCATCAAGTCTTGAGCTAATACTACCTGTATTCTTCTCTTTCAGGATATGCTTTCTATATGTCCTTATTGGAATAACTCTTGGGGAGCGAATGAAAAACTTGTAGCTTCTATTTGCCTTTCCGTAACTATTCAACTCAGAGCTCACAGTCTTACGTTCTTACAATTGATGTTAAAATCTTCCATTTAGTTCTTCCTCTTTCCAGGATATAAGAAATTCGGATAAAATCAAGGGCAGTATAAACTTGGTCAAATTCTTTCATGGCGATAATCTTGGAAGTATTTGTATTGTATGTAATTTTCTAGTTTTCGGTAGGGATTTTCAATTGTAATAAGCCAACGGCCATCTTCCTTCTTATTCTGGGCGTTGCTGTATGAATTTTAGCATCCTTGTGTGCACCAGACGATCTATTTCCAACCATGAGGTATGATTGTCGACCAGTTTATTGTAACAAAACTATGTCCTTGCAGTGGTATTACCCATGACAGCTTTAATTTTATTTTTAACTATCTATGGCTCCTATGATTCTGCTGCAACGTTTCTATTAACTTACAATTGATTTTTCTAATTAATAATAATAATTATTGTAAACAAATTTGTATTAGTTTTCTTGGGAGATTTATTTTCAATTAACAAATATCATTCAAAATTATTGAGGAAAATCGTTTTTACCACATTAACCCCTTTGTTAAGATAAAATTGTAATTAAAAAAACATTTTTAACGGTTTTATATTATACATATTTTTTCAATATGTTTGTTTAATGGCTCTAATACATTGGTAATTTTTAAAAACAGTCTTTCTCACTCCAGTCACATTATAAAAAGAAAGTTTGAATATACATGTAATGGAAGCACTTGTTACTATGTTAATTTCTTTTTTCTTAATCTTAGTTGTTATTTAGTTGGTAATTTTTCGGGGCTTTTAATAGCATTCACAAATTTCTTTTAAAAACTACCACTATTAAAATTATATAAGTTAAAAGGTTTATTAGGTAACCATTGGATTGAGAAAAATTATGTTTGAAAATGGCCAATCAATGAATTAGGGCCGAAATATATTTTTATGTTATTTTTTTTATTTTATTTATTTATTGATATTTACAACTGTATAAAAAAATACAACCAGTACATTTCATCATAATGACATAATGATATGATACAGGATGTAGAGAAACTACCTAGTAGTAGAACTCTAAAAACAGTTTACAATATAAGGTCACGAGGCCATCTTCTTTTCAGGCGCCTCGGAGGATTGCCAGGAATTGAAGAGGAAGCAAGG